>NW_016690569.1:129000-132014 GCF_001604755.1 Lepidothrix coronata
CCCACAGGCTCCCTTGGGAAATGGGATTTGGGATCTCATGGACTCCTTTGGGAAATGGGATTTGGGATCTCTCAGGGGATTTGGGAAATGGGATTTGGGATCCTATAGGCTCCCTTGGGAAACGGGATTTGGGATCTCCCAGGGGATTTGAGAATCCCACAGACTGCCTTGGGAAATGGGATTTGGGATCTCTCAAGGGATTTGGGAAATGGGGTTTGGGATCTCACAGACTCTTTGGGAAATGGGATTTGGGATCCCATAGGGGATTTGGGAAACGGGGTTTGGGATCCCACAGGGGATTTGGGAAACGGGGTTTGGGATCTCTCAGGGGATTTGGGAAATGGGATTTGGGAAATGGGATTTGGGATCTCACAGGGGATTTGGGAAACAGGATTTGGGAAATGGGATTTGGGATCCCACAGGCTCCGCCGGGAAATGGGATTTGGGATCTCACAGGGGATTTGGGAAATGGGATTTTGGATCCTTTAGGCTCCCTTGGGAAATGGGATTTGGGATCCCACAGGGGGTTTGGGAAATAGGGTTTGGGATCTCATGGGGGATTTGGGAAACGGGATTTGGGAAATGGGGTTTGGGATCCCACAAGATCTGCCGGGAAATGGGATTTGGGATCTCCCAGGGGATTTTGGATCCCACAGACTGCCTTGGGAAATGGGATTTGGGATCTCCCAGGGGATTTGGGAAATGGGATTTTGGATCCTATAGGCTCCCTTGGGAAACGGGATTTGGGATCCCACAGGGGATTTGGGAAGTGGGATTTAGGAAATGGGGTTTGGGATCTCTCAGGGGATTTGGGAAACAGGACTTGAGATCCCACAGGGATTTGGGAAATGGGATTTGAGATCCCTTGGGAGATTTGGGATCCCACGGGCTTCCTTGGGAAATGGGATTTGGGATTCCACAGGGGATTTGGGAAATGGGATTTGGGATCCCACAAAATTTGTTCCATTTCTCCCTTGGGAAATGGAGCAAAGGCAATTCCAGAGGTGTGGAATTACCTCCCTGGAGCGGCTCCTTGGACACTCTCCCAGCAGGAAACTCTGGGAGCTCTGGGAAGCCGGGAGGGATCCAGGGAATTCCTGATCCAGCCGGGAGAAATCCCAGGGAGGTTTTCGGGTTCCTAAAAACCCCCCAAAGCCCCGGCAGGGATGGAAGTGGATCCACAAATCCCACAAATCCCGGGAGAGCAGGGACAGAGCTCACGGGATGGGATCCAGAGGAGGAAGATGTTGCTTTTCCCTGATAATCCCAGAGCAGAAATCATGGAATGGGGAGTCTGTTCCCTGTTAACCAGAACAGAAATCATGGAATGTGGATCCAGAGGGACTCAAGGCAGGAAGGAATTGTTTCTTTTCCCTGTTAACCAGAGCAAAAGTCCTGGAATGTGGATCCAGAGGGACTCCAAGGCAGGAGGAAGGTGCTCCTTTTCCCTGTTAACCAGAGTAGAAATCATGGAATGTGGATCCAGAGGGATATAAAGCAGGAGGAAGGTGCTGCTTTTCCCTGGTAACCAGAGTAGAAATCATGGAATGAGGAGTCTTTTCCCTGTTAACCAGAGCAGAAATCATGGAATGTGGATCCAGAGGGACTCCAAGGCAGGAGGAAGCTGGTCCTTTTCCCTGATAATCCCAGAGCAGAAATCATGGAATGGGGAGTCTGTTCCCTGTTAAGCAAAGTAAAATCCTGGAATGTGGATCCAGAGGGACACAAGGCAGGAGGAAGGTGCTGCTTTTCCCTGTTAACCAGAGCAAAAGTCCTGGAATGTGGATCCAGAGGGATAAAAAGCAGGAGGAAGCTGTTCCTTTTCCCTGGTAACCAGTGTAAAAATCATGGAATGGGGAGTCTGTTCCCTGTTAACCAGAGCAGAAGTCCTGGAATGTGGATCCAGAGGGACTCAAGGCAGGAGGAAGGTGCTCCTTTTCCCTCTTAAGCAGAGCAGAAATCATGGAATGGGGAGTCTGTTCCCTGATAACCAGAACAGAAGTCATGGAATGGGGAGTCTGTTCCCTGATAACCAGAGCAGAAGTCCTGGAATGTGGATCCAGAGGGACACAGGGCAGGAGGAAGCTGTTCCTTTTCCCTGCTAACCAGAGTAAAAATCATGGAATGAGGAGTCTTTTCCCTGTTAGCCAGAGCAGAAATCCTGGAATGGAGAGTCTGTTCCCTGTTAGCCAGCGTAAAAATCATGGAATGAGGAGTCTGTTCCCTGTTAACCGGAGCAGAAATCCTGGGATGGGGCTCCAGAGGGATGCGAGGCAGGAGGAATCCGTCCCTTTTCCCGGTTAAGCAGCACGGGGGGCGTTGGAAGCTGCACTTCCAGGGATTGGGAAGGGGCTTTCCCTCCACTCGGTGGGAGCGAATCCCTGGAATTCCCTCCGCGTTGCTCCGCAGTCGCTGTCGGAGGAGCGGATCCGCCGCCTCCTGGAGCTCACCCAGGACGAGCTGGAATCCGGCCGGGAAGGGGAGAAGCCCCCCGGGAAGTTTTCCATGGAAAGCCCGCAGGGCCACGCCGTTCCCGCCTCCATCCTGGCGCTCTGCGGCTGGAATTGCAGGTGGGCGGGGCCGCGGGAATCTGGGAATCCGGGATGTCCCTCCCGGGATGTTCCTCCCGGGAATCGTTCGCTCCCTCCTTTCACCCTTTTCCCTTTTTCCCTCTTTTTTCGCTCCGCTCTTGCTTCCCTTTTTTTCACTCTGTTCCTGTTTCCTGCTCTGTCCTTGTTTTCCCTATTTTTTGCTACATTCCTGCTTCCCTTATTTCCCTGTTTTTCACTACACTCCTGCTTCCCTTATTTCCCTATTTTCCCTCTTTTTCACTGTTTCCCCTCCTTTGCCCTATTTTCCACTTTTTTCCCTCTTTCCCCCTATTTTTCCCTCTGCTCCTGCTTCCCTTTTTTCCTATTTCCACTATTTTCCTCTTTTTCACTGTTTTCCCTCTTTTTCCCCTATTTTCCCACTATTTTCCCTCTTTTCCCTCTGCTCCTGCTTCCCTTATCCCA
>NW_016690569.1:132567-134569 GCF_001604755.1 Lepidothrix coronata
GGCTCCTGCTTCCCTTATTTCATTATTTCCACCTTCTCCCTATTTTTCCCTATTTTCCCTCTTTCTCACTAGGCTCCTGCTTCCCTTATTTCACTCTTTTCCTATTTTCCCTCTTTTCCTCTCTTTTTCCCTCTTTCCCCTTCTGCTCCTGCTTCCCTGGTTTCACTATTTTCTTGTTTTCCCTATTTTTGCTACATTCCTGCTTCCCTTATTTCCCCATTTTCCCTCTTTTTCACTACACTCCTGCTTCCCCTATTTAACTTTTTCCACTATTTTCCCTCTTTCCCCCTCTTTTTCCCTCTGTTCCCACTTCCCTTATTTCACTATTTTCCTGTTTTCCCTCTTTCCCCCCATTTTCCCTCTTTCTCTCCATTTCCCCTCTTATTTCCCTATTTTCCCTCTTTTCCCTCTGCTCCTGCTTCCCTTATCCCACTATTGTCCTAGTTCCCCTTTTCCCCCTCTTTTCCTGCTTTCCCTCTTTCTCACTATTCTCCTGATTCCCTTATTTCACTCTTCTCCTATTTTCCTTCTTTTTCAGTTTTCCCTACGTTCCTGCTTCCCTGATTTTCCTGTTTTCCTTATTTTTTCCTACACTCCTGCTTCCTTTCACTCTTTTCCTATTTTCCCCCTTTTTCACTGTTTTCCCTCTTTTCCACTGTGCTCCCCATTCCCTTATTTCACTATTCCCACTATTTCCCTGTTTTCATTATTCCCACTATTTCCCTATTTTAATTATTCCCACTATTTCCCTATTTCCACTATTCCCACTATTTCCCTATTTTCACTATTCCCACTATTTTCACTATTCCCACTATTTTCCCTTATTTCCACTATTCCCACTATTCCCACTATTTTCACTATTCCCACTATTTCCCTATTTCCACTATTCCCACTATTTCCCTATTTTCATTATTCCCACTATTTCCCTATTTCCACTATTCCCACCATTTCCCTATTTTCCCTTATTTCCACATTTCCCCTCATTTTCCCCTCTGCCTCCTCTTCNTATTCCCACTATTTCCCTATTTCCACTATTCCCACCATTTCCCTATTTTCCCTTATTTCCACATTTCCCCTCATTTTCCCCTCTGCCTCCTCTTCCCTTATCCCACATTTCCCTGCTTTCCCTATTTTCCCGTTCTCCCGCTTCCCCACCAGGCCGAGCCCATCCAAATCCACGCCATCCACGGCTTTCCATGGACATTTTTCCCTACTTTTCCAGCCTGGGCCCATCCCTTCCCACCCCTCCTGCCTCTCCCCATCCCTGGAAGTGTCCCCGGATGGGGCTTGGAGCATCCCCGGGATGGCGGGAGCTTGGAATCCCGGGGGGTTGGTTGGAATCCCGCCCATTCCCTGCTTCCCATCCCGATCCCGGGCGGTATTCCCGCAGTTCCGGCGGCTCCCTGACCCTGCCGGTGATCTCCTGCTCCCGCTGCATGAGGAAGGTGGGGCTCTGGAGCTTCCACCAGCTGGAATCCTCCGCTCCAGAGCCGGATTCCTGCGGCTCCTCCGGCAGCTGCGGCTTCCCGGCCGTGCCCACGTCGCCCCGCAGGATCGTCACCCGCAGCCAGGACACGATCCCGGCCGGAGCCGAGCAGGTACAGCCGGAATGGGGGCACCAGGACACCCGGGGGGACATCCACGTGTCCGACACCATCCATGGGTTCCCTCAGCCACGGCCGGGATGGTCCTGCTGGGAAGGGAACGTGGATGGACAAGGATTGGTTGAGCTGGGCAGGATTCCCCAAATCCCTCCATGTTGGCAGACAGGGATCTCCCGAATTCCCTGGTTTTCCCCCCTGGCAGCAGGAGAAGAGCCCATCCCCATCCATCTCCCACCCACAGGGTTGGAATTCTCACAACTCCGTGGACTGTGGTGTCCAGAGCATCTCCATAATTCCCTGTTTTCCCCCCCTGGCAGCAGGAGAAGAGCCCATCCCCATCCATCTCCCACCCACAGGGTTGGAATTCTCACAACTCCGTGGACTGTGGTGTCCAGAGC
>NW_016690569.1:136559-137085 GCF_001604755.1 Lepidothrix coronata
CTCCGTTCCCAGCCCCTTCCCAGGATTCATCCATGACAATGTTGTGTGTGCAGCTGGATCCCTGTGGGCACAGTTTGGGATGGATGGGCTTCCTTTGGGAAGTCAATCCCAGCTGGATGCCAAGGACCAAACTCCCTCCAGCTCCCCCCTGGCAGCCCCTCCCCAGGATCCATCCCTCCAGTGCCTCCTGCTAGAAATAACAGCCCTTCCCAAGATCCACTTTCATTCCCTGTTCCCAGAGCTCTGCCCCCATCCCGATCCCTGGCTCCAGGCTTTCCCGGCTTTCCCGAGCCAGGGGAGTGGAGCTGAGGCCAAAACTCCTCTCCCAGTGGCTGCTCCTGCCTCCTTATCCACTGGGATTCCTCCTTCCATCCCCCTTTGCTCTGCTGGGAACTGGGAGGAGCAGCAGGATAGTCCTGCTCCAGGATTTCTCTTGAGGCCCCTTCCTGCTCCCTGGAGCCCCTTGCTCCTTCCTGGAGCCCCTTCCCGCTTCCTGGAGCCCCTTGCCGCTTCCTGGAGCCCCTTG
>NW_016690569.1:138807-140897 GCF_001604755.1 Lepidothrix coronata
CGGGATACAGCCATCCCGGGATACAGCCATCCCGGGTGGGTGCTGGCAGGAATTCCCTGGGAAGCAGCAGAGCCAGAGTTTGGGTGGGAATCTTTCCTTTCCCAAGAGGATCCTAAATCCCAGGGGGCTTCCTCACCCTGCTGGGCTGGGATTTGGGATGAAGAGGGGGGATATTCCCAATCCAGAGGGATGAGGACAGGCTGGGAAGTGCCTGGGCTGGCCATGGAGGAGCCCCTTTTCCAGTTCCCGGACCTACAGATCCCTGTGTTCCCAACAGATCCCTGTGTTCCCAACAGATCCCTGCTTTTCCCTGTTCCCCCCCCTCCCTGAGCTCCCACAGGTCCTGGAGCTTCCCAGAACTCCGGATCCACGTGGATCCCCCACTTCCAGCGGTTCCCTGCAATTCCCAGTGGATCCCCTTATTCCCCACGTTCCCCCTCCGTGGATTCCGACACCCCCTCGTTCCCCCCATCTCCCGCTTTGCTCCACGGTCAGGGAACCATCCCAAAAAACCCCGGGATTCACCCATTCCAGGGAGGACAACGTCCCCATTCCAGAGTGGGCGAGGCCAGACCCAACCCCTGCATCCCAATTTTCGGACCCAGGAGGGCTCAGAGGATCCCAGAATTCCTCACACGTGCACTCACATCCAAGGATTTGGGCGCTGCAAGAGCGGCCTCGAGGCATCCCAAAAAAAATATATCAGGATGCTGTCGGAGCCCCTGTTATCCTGAAATTCCCGTTGCAAAACCTGTGGTGTTTCGCCCATGGAATGCGAGGATTCCAAGAAATCAAAGGGAAAATCCTGATTTTTCCCCTCCTGTTCCCCCGGTTCCTTGGAGCCAGTCAGGGGAAACGGGGGATCCTCCATCCCAACTTTTCCAGCTGCTCTGCCCAAATAGAACCCTCCCAGATTCCCCCAGGGAATTCCCATCTGGGGGGGGGGTGGATTTGTGTTTCCCCCCACCCGGGTCCAGCAGGATTCAGGGAATGCTGGGGCAGGAAACGGAGGAATTTTTGGGATTCCTTGGCTGTGTCTCCTCCCCTCCCGGGGCAGGAAGCTCCGGGATGAATTTCTGGGATGATGCCGGAGTCAGGAATGTGGGGTGTGGAGAGACTCCCATTAGTGGCCTTGGCGGGCACCGGGAATGCTGTGCCGGAAATCCGGGATGGTGACTCCTCCACCTGCCACATTCCTGCCTTGGAATCTGGCGGGAAGGCTTGGATTTGATGGGGGGGTGACACGGGATGTTGTTATCCTGGGAATTCGGGGGTGGTTCCCTGATGGGGACGGGAAAAGTGGGGAATGGGGGGGGATAAAGGGGTGTCAGAATCCAGAGGGAATGGGGGGAAACACAGGGAAAAGCAGGAGAACATTGGCCCTGACATGGGAGTATCCCAGGATTTGGGGGTGGTTCCCTGGGCCTGGAGGGACAAGGAAAGTGGGGAATGGGGGGNCTTTCCTGCTTCCTGGAGCCCCTTCCTGCTTCCTGAAGTCTCTTCCTCCTTCCTGGAGCCCCTTCCCACTTTCTGGAGTCCTTTCCTGCTCCCTGGAGCCCCTCCTTCTTCCTGGAGCCCCTTCCTGCTCCTGGGATCCTCTTCCTCCTCTCCCCGTTCCCGGCAGTTCCTCCTCCTTGGAAGCTTTTTCCCGCCTCCTCCCTGGTCGCCCCCTGGGAGTCTTTTTCCCTCCATCCAGTTGGGAATTTGGGATAACGAAGGAAAGGAACAAATTGATGTCCGTGTGTGTCCGTTGGTATCCAAACCGGAGCGGGTTGGGATATTTGGGATGGATCTTTTCCTGCCGTTTCCCCTCGTGTCCCCTGCCGGGTCCTGCTCCTTCCTTGACTCCGGCTCTCGTTTGCTCCCGTTTTTCCAGAGCCTCTCGGAGAAGTCCTGCAAGGTGTTCCGCATTTTCCGGCAGTGGGAGAGCCTGAACTCCTCCTGAACTCCTCCTGGATTCCTCCTGGATTCCTCCTGGATTCCTCAGCCTCTGGAACCCCCAGGGGCTCCGTGGCGGAGAGAGAGACCCTCTTCCCAGCTCCGTGCCTCGGGAAGGGGATCCCGAGGGAGCCATCCCGGGATCCCCCATC
>NW_016690569.1:145991-147394 GCF_001604755.1 Lepidothrix coronata
GGGTGTATCCCAGGATTTGGGGGTGGTTCCCTGGGCCTGGAGGGACAAGGAAAGTGGGGAATGGGGGGAATAAAGGGGGAGTCAGAATCCATAGGGAAAAGCAGGAAAACATTGGCCCTGACGTGGGAGTATCCCAGGATTTGGGGGTGGTTCCCTGGGCCTGGAGGGACAAGGAAAGTGGGGAATGGGGGGAATAAAGGGGGAGTCAGAATCCATAGGGAAAAGCAGGAAAACATTGGCCCTGACGTGGGAGTATCCCAGGATTTGTGGGATGGTTCCCTGATTATGGCAGGGATGGGGAAAATGGAGCTGGGGGGTGTCAGGATCCATGGGAATGTGGGAGAGGCAGGGAAAAGGGGGAGCTGTGTGGAATT
The DNA here is from genome assembly GCF_001604755.1 of Lepidothrix coronata. Lineage (NCBI taxonomy): Eukaryota > Metazoa > Chordata > Aves > Passeriformes > Pipridae > Lepidothrix > Lepidothrix coronata. The sequence continues at coordinate 146,366 of NW_016690569.1, forward strand.
GCAGGAAACCAACGGGAATGGGGAGCTGTGGGGAAATTTGGGAAACCCTTGGCCCTGACCCTTGTGGGGATGGGAGAGTGGGAATGGGGGGGATAAAGGGGTGTCAGAATCCATAGGGAATGGGGGGAAACACAGGGAAAAGCGGGAAAACATTGGCCCTGACATGGGTGTATCCTAGGATTTGTGGGGTGGTTCCCTGGCCCTGGTGGAGATGGGAAAAGTAGAAATCTGGGAGCAAGGGGGTGTCAGAATCCATGGGAATGGAGAGAGAGGCAGGGAAAAGGGGGAGCTGTGTGGAATTGCAGGAAACCAATGGGAATGGGGAGCCGTGGGGAAATTTGGGAAACCCTTGGCCCTGACCCTGGTGGGGACAGGAAAAGTGGGGATGGGGGGACAAGGAGGGGGTCAGGATCCATGGGGAACAGGGGGAAGGGCAGGGAATAGGGGCAGTCCTGGGGAATTTTGGGAAACCCTCGGCCCTCACTGGGGTGGGAGGGTTCCCTGACCCTGGTGGGGATGGGAAAGTGGGAATGGGGGGATAAAGGGGGAGTCAGAATCCATAGGGAATGGGGAGAAACACAGGGAAAAGGGGGAGCTGTGTGGAATTGCAGGAAACCAATGGGAATGGGGAGCCGTGGGGAAATTTGGGAACCCCTCGGCCCTGACCCTGGGGGGGACAGGAAAAGGGGGGAGGGGGGGACAAGGAGGGGGTCAGGATCCATGGGGAACAGGGGGAAGGGCAGGGAATAGGGGCAGTCCTGGGGAATTTTGGGAAACCCTCGGCCCTCACTGGGGTGGGAGGGTTCCCTGACCCTGGTGGGGATGGGAAAGTGGGAATGGGGGGATAAAGGGGGAGTCAGAATCCATAGGGAATGGGGGAAAACACAGGGAAAAAGGGGAAACCATCGGGCCTCCCATGGCCAGGGTGTCTCCCTGACCCTGGAGGGGATGGGAAAGTGGGAATGGGGGGATAAAGGGGGAGTCAGAATCCATAGGGAATGGGGGAAAACACAGGGAAAAAGGGGAAAC
>NW_016690570.1:0-1995 GCF_001604755.1 Lepidothrix coronata
AAGTCTTTGGGGTGACACCCTCTAGGCTTGAAAGCTTCCTCTTAAATTAACTGTCAAGGTATCAAATATTTGCCTGACCTTGCCCTGCCAGACCATCTAAGCAGGACACCTTTGGGTTGAGCTTTTTCCAAAGACTGGGTAGGGTGGCCAGGAGGATGGGGGGAATGTAAATCTGTACCCACAAGGTCACTGTGCTGGCTTTGTGTCATGAAAAGGGGTTTCACCAGCTCAGACCTGCTCCTGCAGGAGCAGGTCCCTGTGGGAATCACTCGCCAACACTGTTTGCAGCCTCACCATCACAATTCACTGAACTGAAAAAAATAAATCTGCTATCACAGGACAGTTCATAGGTTACAAACATGAGTGATGGTATCTTTATAATTAATGATTATGAGAAAGCAGCTTAATAGTTTGGTTCCTTGTGACCGGCTTGATTTGCAATACATGGCAGTTCGTGTAAGCAAAACAGGTAACTGGAGCCAGTTTACCCTTGGTGTGTCCAGCTGGTTGCTCCACTTCACAAATTTGCATGTAAGCATGTTTTTTCACAAAGCCATAGCCCCAAGAGCAGAAGAGGGCTGCAGATGTAACCCCAGCAACAGCCACATTCCCAAGATGGGAGATGCTTGGGGGTGGAATGACGAGCAGTTTCTTGCTGCTGCCCCACACATCTGCAAGTTGCTATTGTCAGCAATCTCCTCTGGCATTTGCAGAGAAAATGCCTGTGCTCAGGTCAGAGCCCAGAGCCACACATCTCCTCAGTAGTTATTAAGAGGAACATCATAGCTGGCATATTACTGTGATTGATGCTGTATCAATCAACTGGAAAAGTGTTAAGCAAGCCTTAAAAAGAAGTGAGATGAAGGCTTAAATACCGGGCTAAGATGTCCATGTTATGGGGATTATTCCAAGATTGAAAACACGTGTGCAGAGATGCTGACATACACAGCTGTGCCCCTCTCCCTGCTGCTCCATGCTGGACACGCTGCTTCCAAGGGAAGTGAGTAATGAGTGCTTGCATTGCAAACGGCGATGGGCAATTAGCAGAGGGGAGTCTGTGGTTTACTGCTTATCAAATAAAATGTAACGAATAAACACTCTCTGTTAACACCTTATTTCAAGCCAAGCTGTGGTGCTTGCATGCTTTTATTCTCTTTCATCAAGTCTGGTTTGATTTGGTTTATTATTGTTTAAGATCAATATGATACGCTACACTTGGAGTTGCCAACTTTAGTAATTTTTGCTGGTGTGACATTTGGTATTTCAGAACTCAGGCAGGGGGCTCCTTTTTTAAGGAGAGCCTCAGATTTTCTTGCACTAAACCAAAAAGTTTGTGGCCAGGTCAGTTGTGGAGAAATTTATGTGTGGCATTCAGTTTCTCATATTCAAAAAGCACATAAACAAAAGAACAAACAAACAAACAGAAACCTTCCACAAAACCAAACTCAATCAAACAAAAAACAAAAAACACACCTCAAACCAAAACAAACCCTCAAATGTGTTATCTTATAATCATCTGTGATTTTTCAAACACTATGCCCTTGGGGAACCCAACTCACAGATTTTCTGCCAACAAAGGGTGATTTTTCTTGAGAACAAATTCACTTCTCATCTCCAAAGCCAGGCCCACACACCAGTGAATTCCTGTATTGTGAGTGCAAAGCCACGGTCAGAAACCACAGGACAGGGATGGCCCTGTGCCCAGCATGTGCTCCAGAGGCTTCACACTTTCTTTCAGTCTCTAGTCTGGTGCTGTGTTTTCTCCCAAAGGATGCCCCTGATTCCCCAGGGGAATGCATTGGGCTTTCCCATGGGGTGTAGTACCCTCCTTGCTGTACCTGCAGCCATCTACACCAGAAACAAACTTCCCATGCAGAAATTGGTGCTTCAGCCCTTTCTGTGCCCTTTACCCTGTGCTCAGACCTGGACTGAATGGAGAGGAAGCTGCTGAAGTGCATGGATGTATTTTACCTGTCTCAGGACCTGGACTGAATG
>NW_016690570.1:5457-6944 GCF_001604755.1 Lepidothrix coronata
CTGCAGGGGGTTGTTGTGGCCAAAGGGCAGGACCCGGCACTTGGCCTTGTTCAACCTCATCCCATTGGAATCGGCCCATGGATCCAGCCTGTCCAGGTCCCTCTGCAGAGCCCTCCTGCCTTCCAGCTGACTGACACTCCCCCCTAACTTGGTGTCATCTGCAAATTTGCTAATGGTAAACTCAATCCCCTGATCCAGATCATCAGTAAAGATATTAAACAGAACTGGGCCCAACACTGATCCCTGGGGACACCAATGGTGACTGGATCCCAACTGCATGCAGCCCTGTTCCCCACCACTCTCTGGGCCCAGCCCTCCAGCCAGTTCCTAACCCAGCACAGAGTGCCCCTGTCCAAGCCGTGGCTGGAGCTCTTCCAGGAGTGTGCCATGGAAGATGGTGTCCAAGGCTTTGCTGAAGTCCAGGCAGACACATCCACAGCCTTCTCTTCATCCGCCAGGTGGGTCACCTGAACATAAAAGGAGATCAGGTTGGTCAGACAGGACCTGCCCTTCCTAAACCCGTGCTGGCTGGGTCTGATCTCCCAGCTGTCCTGTAGGCACCATGGTCAGAGGCTTCTAAAGCACAGAGTGAAGGATCAGTCCTGCTCCCTGTTCCAGCTGGGCTTGATAACTGTGTTTACAGGGAACTATTGGCAGGTGGGCAAAGAAGACAGAGCAACAGGCATGGCCAGGTCAGCACACGGATCAGACACAAAATCACACATCATTTGCCCTTCTTGTCCCTGTCTCCATCTGTTTCCCCACAGATGCTCCAGCCCGAACTGCCTGGATCCTTCCCTTTCCCTGCCTCTACTGCTTCTTCCAAGCATCCCCTGTCTTGTACTATCCCACAATACTTTTTCCACTGCATCCCTTAATGATTCCTGATCCCCTTATAGGCAAAGATACCCAGTAGTTTATAACTGGCTATTATTCTCTCTTATCTTTCTTCTGGGAGGTATCATCGTCAGAAAAATGAGTCAATTTTGATACCTGAAGAGATGGAGAGAAGATGCTTTTAAAGAAGACCTTGTCTTCTCCTGCCAGAGAGAATCGGTGTGTCTGACTCTGGGTGGGATGTTAACAGCAGGTGCTATTTGGAGACATTTTAGAAGAGAGAGAAACTCCCTCTGAAGTGAGGGAGTCAAGCCCCTGCTCTAGGTACCATCAGGGGCTGCAAAGGTGCCTGTCTCCAGCCCTGGGACAGTGGGGTGCAGGCCTTGGTTTCTGTCTGGGCAATGGATGCCAAGATATGGCAATGCAGTTTCTGAGCCCTTTCTAATAACCAATGGTGTGAAACAAGGCTGCGTTCTCGCACCAACCCTATTCACAGTCTTTTCCAGCAGGATGCTCCAAAGGGCCACGGCAGACCTCGATGATCAGGATGGTATCTACATCTGATACCGTACTGATGGAAGTCTGTTCAACCTAAGACAACTGAAGGCCCACACTAAGACCTTAAACCATCTTGTCCGGGAGCCCCAAAG
>NW_016690570.1:7310-10634 GCF_001604755.1 Lepidothrix coronata
TCATCTCCTCGGATGGTAAGACTGACAGAGACAGACAACAGGTTAGCTAAGGCATAGAGAGCTTTGGAAAACTCCATAAAAGAGTTTGGCAAAATAAACACCTGAAGCAAAGTACCAAGGTCAGTGTTTACAGAGCCACAGTGCTGTCTACTCTCTTATATGGATCCGAATCATGGGTCATCTACCGCCACCACCTGCGACTCCTGGAACGCTTCCATCAACGCTGCCTCCGTACAATCCTAAACATCCACTGGTCAGATTATGTGACCAATCCATCTGTTCTAGAGCAAGCAGCAGTCACAAGTATTGAGGCCATGTTGCTGAGAACACAGCTGTGCTGGGCAGGGCACGGCTCCAGGATGAAGGACCAACCACCCCCTCCCTAAGATCTTGCTTTATGGTGAACTTGCCACCGGCTGCCACATGAGAGGAGCCCTGAAGAGGAGATACAAGGACTGCCTGAAACAACATCTCAGCCTCGGCCATATTGATCAACATAACTGGTCTACTCTGACCTCCAACCAGGAGGTCTGGAGACACACCATCTATAATGCTGCTGATGCCTTTGAGAAAGCACCCAGGATCACCCTTGAGGAGAAAAGACAATGCAGAAAGAATCGTGCCTTGCAGAATTTGCCACCTAAGGAGTCTTTCTGCTGTGCCTTTTGCAACCGGACATGCCTATCTCGTATTGGCCTTTTTAGCCACCAGCGTGCTTGTGACAAATGTGGGTAGAGCCCTTCCCAAATCTTCGTTCATGAAGCCCAGCCATGATGATGATGATGATGATGATGATGATTACTGTCCCAGGCTGCCAGAGGCATCCCTTGTAGAGGTGATATTTTCTTATAAACTCATCTTGAATGCAAAACATCCTAGCTGGTGCCATGGGCTGTGGTTTGGCTTCCTGAATGTCTGGTTTTCCTTTCCTGCTTTATTTCAGACAAATTTCCCAGTGAAGACTTTTTTTTTTTTTAATGTGACAGGATGAGAGGCTCAAAACATATCAGCATGGGCAGAGGACTCCGATCACACGGATCACTGGAAGAGTCCAGTAAAGGCAAATTATGTCGATCTGGGTTACTCTTTTTGGCATCCTTGTGGCACTGTTAGCAAGAAGTGGCCAGTTCCTGGGTTTGACTGTATTTGATTTAACACTGTGTGAGGAAAATTCTGCTGGCCTGTTTTGTCTGTTCCTGTTCTTCACCAGGGAGGTGGCATGGGGAAAGAAGCTGTGCATGGTCCCTTCCAGATTTCAGAAACAAAGGTCTAATAGCAAATGTCATAATAAAAGGGCTGTTTTAGTAGTATAAAATAAAAACAGAAATATGGATAGGAGTTAAATCTTACATCGTTTCAGACGCTGGGAATCCTGGATTCATACACCATTATACAGATCAGAAAGAGCTTCTGCTTCCCTCCCACACCGGGATGCCTTATATTTTGTGTAACAAAACAAACAAACAAAAAACCAAATCATACATTTTCTCCTAACATGCTGAAAAGTTATTTCTGCCATGACACCCACCAAGGTGCAGCACAGACTGGCACTGAGCACTCCAGCAAATTCCCCTGCAGCAGTTCCTCATGGGAAGGTAGGGGCTTCCCAAACCTTCAGTGCAAGGCCCAACAGAGCAGACACGTCTTGCCCACGATCACTGACTTCTTCAATACAATGTTTTCTTCAAAGCTCACAATGTACCTCCTCTCTGGGCAGTCTCCAAACAACACCATCATCCCATCTGGGGCCTTGCCCTTCTCTAGAATGCTCCCCAGGGCTACCTCCAGGGCGTCCCCAGTTCAATGCAGTTTGTTCTGTTTCTGCATGTGTTCTCTTGCCTGCACTTGTCTGTCTGCTGGATTTCTGCAAGTGATTTTGGGTGCAGATTTCTGCATGACTGATGTCAGGGCACATGGTCATGTGTGTGTTTGTGTGTCCCTCATCACAAGGGAATGTGGTGTTCACAGCAGTGCCACCCTCCACTGCTCTGTCTATAAGCTCCACAAAGCAGCCAGGCCCAGAAGGAGACGTGGTGCAGCTGAACAGCAACAGAACAAACCTGGAAGAGATCTGCCCACAGCACAGGCACTGAAATGCAACCTACTGTATCTTCAGCCTTCTTCGTTCTGCACCTGCAAAACTCAAAGTTTTCCTGCTGATTTCAGGCCCCAAAAAGGATGACTTCATACCAGTTTGGATTCTTAGTTTAATTCAATATGAGAGTATTTGGAGTGCACTACCATAGCTGAAAAACACCAGCCCAAGGCACAGTCATTGTCCCAAGTGCTAGAGAGTACAAAAGGATTGGCTTTGATTTATGAGTTTCTTCTTTGAGGCAAGGAAATATTAATGGCTCATTGTCAGTGTGATGTCCAGCAGGACCCCCCAGGTAATTTTCTGTAAATCTGCCTAACAGCTGGGCAGTTCCCAGCACATACTGGTGCATGGGGTTGTTCCTCCCTGGGTGCAGGGCATTGGCCCTGTGTCCAAAGGGGGAAACATTGTTACACTCTCACAGGTATTTCACCAAACCAGCTCCTTCCCATTGTAGCTTTCAAAGTGCTCACAGTGGTTAGGGCGTCTGTCCTTGTGGTGGTTTGGACCTTGGTTTTTCCCCCAGAGGCTGAAAAGTGGTAGACCCCAAGGGGTGGAAACCCCTGGAAGTTTTGAAGTTTTGCCGAATGGGCGCTCCTGCAAAAAATGTAAACATATCACAAGCACTGGAAGAGATGAGTTGTAGTTTTGGTTGTTGTTGGAGTGGTGGCCATGTTGTAGAGCCATGAGGAAGGGGCTCGGAGCCCCTCGGGCCCTCTGGGGCCTCCCAGCCCCAGCTGGGGGAAGACTACAGAGACTTGGAACAGTCTTAGACTGGGCTAAGTGTCTGTAGTTATGCCGGGAGATGTTTTCTCCATGGGCGCAGAGCAGCAGCCGGCACTGACCAGAGAAACAGTGGCAGAGAGCCAGAAGAGATAAGACGGAGCAACAAAGACATGCAGCACCAGAGAGAGGACTCCATGGAAGGAGAGCTGAAGAAAAGAGAGTTAGCAGCTGAGATCTACAGAGTTCTTGGGGGTAAGAACTGTACCAGACCCCCCAAAAACTCCCTTGGAGACCCCTCCTAGAGAGAGGAGGAGTAAATGGACTCCTATTTGAAAGGAGCCTTGGAGTACAGCAGCACCAGAGAGAGAGAGGAGCTAAGAAGCTCAAAAGACGTCCTGAAGCTGGACCAGGACGACCAGAGGAATGCAGAGGGGGGTGACCTTGGCTCCCTCCTCACACTGCTGCCACGGTGGCAGCCTGAGAACAGGGCACAGAGGCCCTGC
>NW_016690570.1:10719-15275 GCF_001604755.1 Lepidothrix coronata
AGACCGTCACGAAGACCCCCCTGTGTCTTCATGATATGACCGTGGTGAAACGACCTTGTCTGGGGTTATGAAGCCCATCGAAGACCCCTCGGTTGGAGGCAATGGGGCCGAGGGAGCTTGGATACCTCCCTCCTGAGTGCTGGCAGAGATCCAGCTATCAGCTGCTGCATGTAGAGAGGACCTGCTGCCTTAGAAGATGCTGCTTAGAGACTGGAAGGGATCTGTCCTTCTTTCCCTCCTGGACTTTTATTTGGAGGGGAGAAGAGATCTGATCATTGTAAATACTATGTGTCATGGTAGAGATATTGTGATCATGTGTATAATGTATTATGATATTTATTTGTACAGTCATTGTAATATATTCCCTTCCCCCACTTTGAGTCTGGCGTGTTTTGTCTGGAAAACCCATCTCACATTAGGTTGAGATGTGGGAGGGGGCTTGGAATAGGGAATTGGATTTTGGGGCTATCTCAAACCATGACAGTCCCAAACATCTGCACCATCATCTCCTTGCACTGAAATCCCTGGTCATACAGGTCATCAGGGAGCTGTGAGCCCAGGTACCTTCTGGGAACTGCTGGATCCTCCAAGAACAGTGGCTTCTTTGGCCAGGGGATGTTCACCACCTGGGCAGATTTCAGCTGAGGGTCTTTGATTTAAAAAGCCAACTTCCTCTTGCAGCCTTGACTGATAAAAAGTACATTACTCCAGAATTAGATGCCCAGCAGTGAAGGCCTCTCTTTCCATTGTATGCACAGTACCCACCAAAATGAGAAACACAGCCAAGGCTGAGGATTTGCTGGGAGACTGGAGAGAGAGAGGTGCTGCTCAGGAGCAGTTGTTTCCAGTGCCAGGGCTGCTCCTTGGCACTTCTCTCCTCACTAGCACTAGGATTTTGTCTCCTGTCCCTGTCTCTGTCCCTGTCCCTGTCACATTCTCAGCCCCTTTCCTTTGTACTGTGCCAGCAGTGGCTGCAAAGCCCCAGGTCCTGCCCTTATGCCCTGCAGAGGTACAGAGACTGCAGATTTCCCCTCCCCACCACTCCATCATCCTGCCATGCCCCAGCCAGCACTTAGCCAACCCATTGGAATCAGGACTCCATCCCCCTATCCTAGGAATTTATCTGTTCACCCATTAAAATACTACTTTCCCCCCCCTTATCAACTTTCTCCAGGAGTCCTAATGTGTGGAGAAACACTGAACAGCTGCTTCCAAAATACCAGAGGCTAAACAAAGAGAAACTCAAAACCTTTTGAAAAGAACACCACACCTGTGTTTCCCAGAGCCTCAAACGTTCAGGGGAGCCGTTGTGCTTTCAAAAGCCCACCCATCAACAGGGAGCACACAAAAGCAGACACACTCTGCAGTGAGGGAGAGACATTACCTCCTTATCTTGCAGAGTAAATGTTAACAAAGGAGAAGGAAGCCCAGGGAAAAGTGCAGGAAGCCACTGAGACTGTTCACTCTGCTGTGAAGACAAGCAAAGGCAAAAGGTGAATGGGCCTCATTCTGACCTTCCACACCCCAGAGGCGTGACTGTGTCACACATGCTCTGGCACTCTCTGCAGGATGCAGCCATTTCATTGTGCCTCGTCACGAGTGACGTGTTCTGCAGTGCACTGAGAGCTTCCCAAGGGATTCTTGAGCTGGGAAAAATGATCTTCACTGTGGCTGTGCCAGTGTCTGTTCTGCTAATTCAGTCAGGTTAGTGCATTCATGTACTTCCTATCATCTCTCACAATGCTTTTCAGTAGGCTATGCAGAGGTCTCTGCTGACAAGAGGATGAGGTCAGGGAGAAATGTAGAGGGAGGATGGAAGTAGATACCTGAACTTTCCATTTCTTTGGAAAGACAGCAAAGTTGGGGGACAAGGAGTCCTAAACACAAAGCAAGTGAGAGAAGGAAGTAAACTTCTCTGCAGACACGTTTATGCCTGTGTTGCAGGTCTGGTTGGAGGTGACTCCCAGAAGCAATTCTTCGCTGAAGTGTCAGCCACAGTTGGACAGCGAGTGGTTCTGCCTTGCCAGTCCACCACCGAGAACACTTTGAATTTCTTCTGGTACCACCAACTCCAAGGGAAAACTTTGGAATTTCTCCTGCATGCATTTATTTCAGGAGGCAAGTTCCGCAGTGGCCGATTCTCTGTGGTGGTTGTTAATAAAACAGCCCCCTTAGAAATAGCAAGTCTCTCTTTTCAGGACACTGCAATTTATTACTGTGCTCTGGGGCACCACGTTAAGCTAAGCCAAACTTCTACTCATACAAAAACTGCGTCAGCAGCAGCACAGGAGGGATGATGCTCAGCATCCTCCAACCTTGGCTGTGCTTTCATCCCCGAAATGATCCTCTCCTTGTATCAGCCTTTCCAAATTCTCCTATCTCAACTCCTGCCTACTTTTTTCAGTTTCCACCTATGCAGAGCAGGGACATAGAAATGTAGAATGATGCAACTTTTTGTAGATGAGCTGAGACACTTGGCTTTTCTCACTTCCTCACACAGAAACCAACAGCCCTCAAGGAAACAATCAACACATCTGGGCATTACATCCAGTTTCAGTGACAATCCTTACCTGTGCTTGATTTCTCCAGGGAGCTGACACTGCAGAATGCAGTACTGCTGGGGTGACAGCGTCCTGTCCAAGGCCTTGACCTGGCTGTGGGCAGGGGTCCCAGTATCTGCTTTGTTCCTGGCCAGCCCTAGTCCTTCACACAGGAATCCAATGGACAAGAGCCCCTCATCTTGCCCCTCTTTGCAGAGCAGCCAAAGAACAGGAAAGCAGCTTTTACATTAATGCCTTAGCACTGGGCAGGGTGTCCTTCTCTGTGCTGTACATGGTTAAATGATGAGATCCTCCCACACCCCAGCCAGCAAAAAGTCAACTTCTTTGGAAAATAATAATGAAGAGGAGAGGTAAAGAAAGCCTAGTAAAGCTAAGAAATACCTAAGCAACTGATGGCATTGCAGACCATGAGACAAGACTTTATATTAAAAACAGTGCCTTGAGATCATCACATAATGACAATTGCTAAAGATGAAGATGAAGATGATGATGATGATGATGATGGGGGTTCCCCTAGGTTGTACTCACTGTTTGGTAGCATTGGGAATTCAATTTGGTTTGGGCAGCCCAAACCACAGGTAGAACTCAGCTTGGCCTGTTCTATGGGGAGAGCTCCCGGAGCCACATTGGTCCTGTTGCTCACAAGAGGTTTTCCCACCAGGAAACCTTAACTGCAGTACACTGGGCATCACCATACTGCCAGGATCTGAAGGACACCTGGTGTCCTGGCAAGAATGACAGGAAAAGATACCTAAGGGTGCCCTGGCAATTTCAAATGGTTTCTCTTTATCAACTCCCAGCTTTTGGGTTCAGGGTTGGCACAAGTCGGATGAGCACCAAAGCATAGTGTGCGGTGAATATGGGACAGGCGGGGTGATAAGGGTACAGGCAGGGAAAATGCAGGGAAAGTTGGGGATTGCTAATTCAGAGCAGTTCTGACTATGTGGACTCTTGTGTCTGTGGGATTATTTTCCCACTCTGGGAAGACAAAGAGGCTTGGTTCCTGGGAGCTCAAGCAGGTCTGTGCAGTCCCAATATCTCCCTACCACCATCTCCCACTGCACCTCTGCTATTTCCTCAACGTGGAAGTCACAGCGACGTAGCCTGATGTCACTGGTTGCCCACAGGACACTCGTACAGCCCAGCAGGAAACAAGGGCAAGAAGAGGTTACAAACCTGGGAAGGACGATCCGGGGCGTGTGGGGGTGCAGTAGCGGTGGGGAAGGGTGAGCTCTGCAGTGTGCAGGGGAGCAGAGTGGGACAAGGCGGTAGGAGTGCAGAGGCTCTTTTCCATACTGCCTCCCCCTTCTTGTGTCCCCGAGGGGTCACGGCCCCGGGGGGCCCGGGGCGGATCTGCGGGGTCGGGCAGAGGCGCCGGCGCTGCCCCGGCGAGGCGGGGCCGGGCAGGAGCGGCCCGAGCGCGGCTCCGCTCGGCTCGGGGGCGGCTCCCGCGGAGCCCTCGGCCGCGGCCGGGCACGATGTCGGCCGGGCTGGGGCCGTGGCTGCTGGGCTTGGCCTTGGCCTTGGCCTTGGGGCCGGCAGGTGAGAGCCGGGCGGGGAGGGCAGCGAGCCCGGCGCTGGGGAAGGAGGGAGCGGGAGAGGAGAGGCGGGAGCAGGGGCAGGAGCAAAGGCAGAGACAAGGGCAGAGGCTGAGACAGGGGCAGGGGCAGGTGCAGGTGCAGGGTCAGGGGTAGGGGTAGGCTCTCTCGGCGGGTAGATCTGCCTTTGCTGCTTGGGGGGTCTGGGAGGGCTTTGAGAGGAAGAGGCAGCTGGAGAAGTGTCATCATGGGGAGGGAGAGGGGTGCTGGGGCAGAGTGGAGGGAGCAGGGTGAGGAGCACTTCTGCCCTAAGGGTGCCCTTTCCAAGTGGAACTGGGATCCTGGGGGTCCCCTGTGGGAGCAGCAGCTCAGCAGCAGCAAGGGCCAGGAGCCCAGGGGAAGGACAATGTACCACCCTCCCAGGGGAGCTCCAAAGTCCCAGCAAACCCTGCAAAAC
>NW_016690570.1:16340-20762 GCF_001604755.1 Lepidothrix coronata
GCAAGAATCACCGTGGAGCAGCTCTGCAGCAGAGTGGAACAAAAACTGACTGACAGGAGGACAGATCTCTCAGCATTTCTTTCCGGCAGCTGCTCCCTAGGGGCTGTTCTCAGGCAATGGCAGGTGCAGGAAACAGATCTCTGGCTTGGTGGCAGTCCAGGCAGTGGAGGGAAGTGTGGTAGAAGGGCTGGTACCATTTATGATACAGGAGGATCTTTTCTGGGAATTTCAGAGGTAGTTCAGGGAAGTGCAGTTTTAGTGCACTTTGCCTGAGCCTCTCTCCAGCACAGCCCCATTTTTCCTCTGTGGCTTGGCCACAGAGCCATGGGATCATGGAGATGTGTTGTGGTATCTTCCAGTTCCAGTTCTGTGGAGGATGGAGCCAGGCTGTTCAGGAAAGACAGAGCAACAGATGACATTGCTCTGGGTGGCTGCTACAGATCACCTGATCGGGAAGAAGAAGTAGAGAAGGTGTGGAGGGTTGATGTCATCTGTCCACCCGGTGCCCACCAAAACACTCTCTCAGTTCCCCTTCTCAGCTGGACAGGGGGAAAGATTGGAATGAAAGGCTTATGGAGCAAGATAAGGACAAGGAGATGTCCCAGGGCTTCCCATCGTGGGCAAACAGATGGACTTGGGGAAATGAATTTAATTTATTGCCAGTCAAACTAGAATGGGAAAATGAGAAATAAGGACAAATTTAGAAACCTCTCCTCTCCCTGATCATTGCACCGGGATGGGGAATGGGGCTTGCGGTCAGTTCATAACCTCTTTCCTCTGCCACTTCTTCCGTCTCACGCTCTTCCCCTACTTCAGTGTGGAGCCTAACCTGTGGAAGACATTTCTCCAGGAACTCCTCTAATGTGGGTTCTTTCCTCTGGCTGCAGTTCTTCACAAACTCCTCCATCCTGGGTCCTTTCCATGGGGTGCAGTCCTTCTGGAACAAACTGCTGCACTGTGGGTCCCCTGCAGGGCACAGGTCCTGCGAGAAAACCTCCTCTGGCGTGGGCTCCTCACTCCATGGGAGTGCCATTCCTGCCAGGAGCCTGCTCAGCATGAGCTCTCCAGGGAGCCACAGATCTTTCCAGGACATATCCATTTGCTCCAGTGTGAGCTCTTCTATGGGCTGCAGGGCCAATATCTGCTGTACCATGGTGTGCAGAGGGACAACCTGCACCACCTTGATCTTCATCAGGGGCAGCCAGGGAATCTCTGCTTTGGCCTCTGGAACAGCTCCTGGTCCTCCTTCCTCAGAGACAGTCAGCATGGCTTTGTGAAGTGGAAATCTTGTTCAACCACATTTACAGCCTCCTACAACCAGTCGATGGGTGTTGGTGGATGAGGAGAGAGTGAGAATTGTCTATTCTTCATTGTCCTGGTTCTGGCCAGGACAGGATTAATTTTTGCAGTATCCAGGTGGGGCCATGCCTGGGACCCAGAGGTTTTTCCGTACCACCTTATGTCATTGCTGGGGGTGGATGGCAAAAGGACTCTTGTGAGGAGAAGGGAATCCTTCTGGTTGAGAAAATGTGGAAGAAGGAGCTGTCTGGTATTGTCTGTTATCATGGATGTTTGTCCATGTGAATAATTTCTTACACCTTTTGTAATTAATGGAGTTGCTGCTACTGTTCATTTTCTTATCTCATTGCTGTTTTCAGTAAATTGTTCTTACCTCATTATGTGTTCTTTGCCTTTTGAGCCTCCAATTCTCAACTACGTTCCGTCACAGCAGGTAGGGGTAGGGGAAGGGGGAGCGAGAGAGAGCAGTGTGTGGTTGTGGAGAGTCTCGGTGGGGGCACTGAATTGAGGAGAACCTAAACCACAACATTGCTTCAGTTATGCTTTCAGCACTGACTTCCCTGGAAACGTTGTGGACAAAGTCCTTTTTTATGGACTAGAAAAGGGCTCAGTGACATGGATTGTGCAAGGGAACATGTTCCTTGCTCCAGACTCTCCCCCTGGACTCTGGGAACTGGGATTCCTGAAGGCCAGTCTGGCTGGTAAAGACTGAGGTGAATAAGTCATGCAGTACCTGAGCCCTTTTCCATGTCCTGGTCAGCAGATCCCCATCCCATTCAGCACTGGGTCTGCATTTTCTCTGGCCTTGTTTATCCAAGCAGCCTCCTGGCATGTTGACCTGACTCTTTGCTCACTGGGGAGGAATCCTCTTGAGCTCAACACTGGTGAGACTGTGGACTGCTGTGTCTCCTCCTGGACTTCCCAGGATGAGAAGGACATGGACATATGGGAGCAAGTGCAATGAAGGGCCACGAAGACAAGGAAGGGAGCAGCTGATATATGAGGAGAGACTGGGAGAACTGGGTTGGTTTAGCGTAGAGAAGAAAAGGCTGGGGGATAGAATTTATCACCGTGTTTAAGCACCTGAGATTGTGTAATTTCCATTCTTGAGGATATTCAGAACTGAACAGGACAAGGTTGTGGGTACCTACAGTCCCTAACCCCATTAGGCCTCTCAGCCCCACATATTTGCTCCTCAGTCACCGCAGTGGGAGGGGGAGAGAAACAAAAGGGTAGAGTGGGAAAATGTTGTTGACATAAAGAGAGTTTAATACTCAAAGCGAAAGTAGCACACAAAACCCAAACAATGTAAGGAATTCCTTCCTGACCTCCCACTGACAGGCAAAGGTTTAGCCGTTTCTAGGACAACCTTCGTCTTGCATAATGCTTACTCGGGAAAGAAAAAGGACATAATTCCAAACTTTCCCCTTTCCTCCTTTTTCCCCCAGATTTCCTGCATGGCACATTTTCATGGTGTATGAAATATTCCTTAGGCCATTTGTGGTCAGCTGTACAACTGGCAGGCAACAGGAGAAGCAGAGAAGACTTGGTGCAGCCATTGCTAAGTGATTGCTGTGTTATCAGCGTGGGTTTGGCACAAAACAGAGCAGCTGCCCAGACAGGCTGCTGTGGAGAAATTTCACTCCCACCAAACCAGAAAACCTACACTGGCTGACCCTGGTTCAAGCAGGAGGGTTGAACAAGACCTTTCCCAGAGATCCATTACAAACTCAAAGCTTCTACCATCCGAGCAGCAAAACTGCCTCCTCTCCTGGTCCCCCTTCCTTATGCCCTTTCTGGCTCTCCGGAAAGGACAGCATCAAGTCTGATGGCCTGTCAGAGCATTTACGAGAGATCTTCAGGCCCTGGAAATGGTTTGGGAGTGCTCTTGAGTATTTGGGTTTCTGAGTAGGGGAAGATCTCTAGCCTTTCCTCCTGCCCTCGTGCACTGCTAACATACCAACGTGTGCCCCCCCTGCAATCTCCTGGCAGTGACCTTTGGGTGGCTGGAAGAGGAAAAGGGAGAATTTTTACCAACTTTTTCCCAAGTGAATTTTGTCCCCTCCATTCCTATCCTCCTCAACCAGCCTCCAGCTATAAAGGCCATGACCAGCAATAGACCTCTCAGGCTACAGGACGCAGCCAATCCATCAGTCAAATGAGAATGCATGTTTTCCAAAGCCAGGCTCAGAGTTTGTGTACAGAGTTTGTGTACAGAGTTGTGTACAGGCTCACTGTTTGTGTACAGTACAGAACCCTGCCACATGTGCCTGTACCTGTGTCTTGCAGAAGAATAACACACTCTAAGTTCTATCAGAAGACCACACACCATAAATGTTGAAAACAACAGAAATACAGGAAACAAACCCATGCTCAATAGCTCTCCTTACTCCTCTGTGTGCATCTGGTTTACCCAACCAAAACTTCTTTTGTATCACTTGCATGTTCCTCTTTTCCAGCTTTGAAACTTGCAGCCAAAGGAGGACAGAGAATTTTCCTCAACACTCCTGTACCACAAGCTGTTTCTAGAAGTCCTCAGGGGAGCAGCTGAGAAAGGCAAGATGAAAACTGCAATATTCTTGTTGCTTAGAAGAATGAACAGTGCCAGAGACTATGAGCTCCTACCTTAGAGTTGGTTTGTCCTGAACACCCACCCGAAGGCAGCTCTGCCCAGCATAGAATAATCCATAACAACAACAAAAAAAAAAAAAATAGAAGACTTATGCCTGAATGAAACCAGACATTTAACCATGGCCAGAAATGCAATCACCCAGAATCGAGAAGGGGAGAGAAAAGAGAACACTGTTTCAATTGAAAGTGACCTACACTGACCAGCTAGTCCAACTGCCGGACCACTTCAGGGTTGAACCACAGTTTAAGAATGTTTCAGAGAACATTGTCCAAATGCCTCTTAAACACTGACAGGTAGCAGCTCAGCAGCAGCAAGGGCCAGGAGCCCAGGGGAAGGACAATGTACCACCCTCCCAGGGGAGCTCCAAAGTCCCAGCAAACCCTGCAAAACTTCCTTGGGGAAAGGTCAGGTTTGCCCCACAGCAGCACCTCACCTTTTGCTCAGCAGAGCTTTTCCTGCCAAATGAACACTCTGTTCTTGCACCCTGCAGG
>NW_016690570.1:23067-24452 GCF_001604755.1 Lepidothrix coronata
AAGTGGAAATCTTGTTCAACCACATTTACAGCCTCCTACAACCAGTCGATGGGTGTTGGTGGATGAGGAGAGAGTGGATGTTGTCTATTCTTCATGTAGTTACGTTTTCAGCACTGACTTTTCTGGAAACGTGGACAAAGTCCTTTATTATGGACTAGGAAAAGTCTCAGTGTCATGGATTGTG
Organism: Lepidothrix coronata; assembly: GCF_001604755.1. Classification (NCBI taxonomy): domain Eukaryota; kingdom Metazoa; phylum Chordata; class Aves; order Passeriformes; family Pipridae; genus Lepidothrix; species Lepidothrix coronata. The sequence goes on from NW_016690570.1 coordinate 23,252, forward strand.
CAAGGGAACATGTTACTTGCTCCAGACTCTCCCCCTGGACTCTGGGAAGTGGGATTCCTTAAGGCAGGTCTGGCTGGTAAAGCCTGAGGTGAATAAGTAATTCAGTACCTCAGCCCTTTTCCATGTTGTTGTGATTTAGGAATAGTACTCCCCAATTCATTGCCCCCCACTGAGACTCTCCCAAATCAGATGGCACCTGCTCAGTCCCCTGGCTTCCCCTCCCCCTTCCTGCTCCTGGAATGGAGTTGAGAATTGCCCTCAGAAATTGTATCTGTTTCAACTATGAAACAAATAGAGTGGGGCTTGATCAAGTTGATGAAGATTGGCCTGACCAGACTGAAGATGTCCCTGTTCATTGCAGGAGGGTTGAACTAGATGACCTTGAAATTTCACTTCCAACTCAAACTAGTCTATGATTCTAAACCGCTTTATATTTCTATACATCGAGAAGGGAACATCTCCCCCTCCCCAACCCCCAGCTTTTTCTTCTCCAGGGTAAACAGTCCCAGCTCCCTCAGCCTTTTGTCATGCAAGAAGTACTCCAGTCCCATAATCACCTTCATGGCCCTTCGAGGGCCTCTTCCCAGTAGATCCATCTCCCTGGTAGGGGGAGTCAAGATGTGTCCCCAGTACTCAGCACTACTGAGTACAGAGGCCCCATCAGCTCCCTGACCTGCTGGCAGTAGTCTGTGTAGCACAGCCCAGGATCCCAGTGAGCTTCTGTGCTCCAAGGGCAAATTTCTGGGCAAGTTGTCCACAAGAACACTCGGTCCTTTTCTGACAATGTGTTCTCCATCTGCGCAGCGCTGTTTTGTGTCCGCGGCATCCCCGTGCTCGCCCCTTCTCGTGTCCCGGGGGGGCCGGGGCGGGTCTGCGGGGTCGGGCAGAGGCGCCGGCGCTGCCCCGGCGAGGCGGGGCCGGGCAGGAGCGGCCCGAGCGCGGCTCCGCTCGGCTCGGGGGCGGCTCCCGCGGAGCCCTCGGCCGCGGCCGGGCACGATGTCGGCCGGGCTGGGGCCGTGGCTGCTGGGCTTGGCCTTGGCCTTGGCCTTGGCCTTGGGGCCGGCAGGTGAGAGCCGGGCGGGGAGGGCAGCGAGCCCGGCGCTGGGGAAGGAGGGAGCGGGAGAGGAGAGGCGGGAGCAGGGGCAGGGACAGAGGCTGGAACAAAAGCGGGGAGGCGGCAGGGGCGGTGGCTGTGTCTGTG
>NW_016690570.1:28074-32664 GCF_001604755.1 Lepidothrix coronata
GAGCACAGCTGTGCTCTGTGGCTCTGCAATGGGAACAGGCTGTTTAACGGCCTCTGAGACCTCAGGGACAAGCAGGGCGAGGTCTCCCTGCTGGGGAAGATTTGCCAGCGAGTGAAGGGTGTGTGAGAGGCACCTGTGTGAGCCCAGGCCTGTTGCAGGAGGTGTTTTGAGCTTGTTCTCTTTGTCATGCCAGCAGTTGAACAGGCTGAAGGTATCACATCAGCATATTCCACAGCTTTCCCGGAGCAGTGAAGCAATAAGGAGGAGAAAACAATCTGACACACTAAAGGGAAGAGCAGATGAACCTGCCCGTGTTAACAATGGAAAATAGCAGCACTGGGATTAAAAACCATGATTACAAATGAGAAATACACTTGGTGACAATGATAATGCAAACAGGATGAAATAATGCTGTGTTGTTTTTGTGTCCTAGAACTGGATCTGAGGATTAGGAAACTGCTCCACAATTCCAAGTTACCACTAATAAAAATCACAAAAGTAAGATAAAAATCAAATTAAAAGGCAACTATCAGCTAAACCAAAATAACTTCTGAACAATTCATAAACATGGACTGATTTTTAGTTTGGAGTGAAAATAGGCTTTGAGGACAGAAATGCTTGAAGGTCCAGAAAAAGTTAGGAAATACAGAATGAAAATAAATTGAAAATTAATAAACCTGCTGCTGATACCCAGCTGGTCTCCAGATACTCTAAAATATTTCACCCTAACTCTCTTGATGTTTGTTAAAAGACAAACCAGTAATCAGATCCTGTCAGTGAGAACAGTTCTAACAGCAAAATTCTTTTTCTACAAGCATAGGCAATATTTTAATGAGATTAATGCTAACTACCTTATCTGTCAGAAAAAGCAATAATGATAATGTTATTTTTAGTGTAGAGCATCCTCTGGAATAGTATTAGATGTTCAGAAGTAGAACAGTGTAGAGGAACAGGAAAATAAAAGCCAGCTCCTCAAAGACATGAAAGAGCAGACATCACCTGGCACTGAAAAAAAATAATATTTTTGTAAAACTGTCTACCACAGTGTGGAGTACGTACCACAGTGATTTAAAATGACTGAACCATCACACACAAACTATCTCACTTCCATGTTCTGAAGGTGGAAACATGGTGCCCTACATGGTCTATTTTTCCTCAGACAACTCTGTGCACATACACAAATTCAATTACCAGAATCAAACAGCAGAAAAATCTTTTTATGCAAACCTGATTTCTTCAACACTCAACATCAGATCTTGGATCTTACAAACATGTCATTTTAGACATCTGATCACCAGCTCAAATTGAAAAAGTGGGCATTAACCTATTGTATTTAGGTGTTTCCATTTTTAAGCTCAGCATTATGTTCTTCTCTTTGTCTCAGAGCACAGAGGAGGTTTTTTGCTAAGAACAAAGATCCTTTTAACTTCATGTCCAGCACTGGCCAGAAGCAGGTGCCTGAGGAACAAGAACAGGAGACCAGAAAGGGCACTTCCCACTAGCAATGTCCCAGCTATAAACGTCAGAGCAAGGACTTTGAGCCACATATGGTTGCTTTGTATTCACCATTTATGAGTTTATTCAGGAGCCCTTTGTTCATTGTTTTGGCCTTCTACCACCTTTGCTTGACTTAGTGCTTTGTCAAGATGAACCATTCTTGAATTTGAAGGAGCAGCTGAAAATGAGCAGCTCTCCTAGACCTCTCCTCTGTCCAGGATCATAACCTGTGGAATTCCTCCAAGAAGATCCCTGAAGAGCCCAAATTCTGCTCTCCTGAAGTCCAGGGCTCCAGTCTCTTTTTTCCATTGCTCTCTTCTCTCTGGATCCTGTGCTCAAATGTTGCATGACCACTGCAGCCAAGGCTGCCCCTGGCAACCTCACGGCCACCAGAAATTCTTCCTCATTTGCAAGTAGGAGGTTGTCATGGTTTAGGAATGGTGTTCTCCAATTTAATATTCCTGCTAAAGCCACCCCGTCGCTTGCTCTGAGCAGTGGTATGTGGAGGTTTTGACTGGGCAGGCCCAGCTCAATTGGTGGAGCCTCGGGTGTTAAATAACCAGGTGGCCTTTGCTAAATGTAGATCCCAATGCTTGAAGGTCCCACCACCCATTGCTTTCAATGTGGATTTTAACAGTCCATTGTACAGTTCAGTTTTTCCCAGAGGCTGGTGCATGACAGGGAACGTGATCCACCCACTCCATCTGGTGCTCTCTGGCCCAGGTATCCATGAGGCTGCTTTTGAAATGAGTCCCATTGTCCAACTCAATACCTTCTGGGGGGCCATATCACCAACGTCTTGCTTTTCTAGGCCCAGGATGGTGTTCCAGGCAGTGCTGTGAGACACAGGGTGTGTCTCCAGCCATCCAGGTGTTGTGTCCACCACTGTCAGCATGTAGCACTTGCCTTGGCAGGTCTGGGGAGTGTGATGGGATAAATCTGCCAGGCTTCTCCAGATTTATATTTCAATTCATCATCCACCATTCCAAAGGGGCTTTGCACCCTGGCCTGCTGGACTGCAGAGCATGTTTACCAGTTATGGATAACCTGGGAGATGGTGTCCATGGCTGAATCCACCCCTCGATCATGAGCCCATCTGGATGTTGCATCTCGTCCTGATGACCTGAGGTGTCTTGGGCCCACTGAGCCAGAAATAATTCTCCTTTATGTGCCAGTCCAGATCCACCTGAGACACTTTAATTTTGGCAGCCTGATCCACCTCTCCATTGTTGTGATGTTCTCCATTAGCCCAACTCTTGGGTACCTGTGCATCTACATGACAGACTGTCACAGCCAGCTTCCCTACCTGGGCAGCGATGTCTTGCACAGTTCAGCAGCCCAGATTGGTTTCCCTCTGTGCTGCCAATTGGTCTTTTTCCATTGTTCCAGCCACCCCTACAGAGCCTTTGCCACCATCCGTGAGTCAGTGGAGAGGTAGAGCTCTGGCCATTTCTCTTGTTCAGTGATATCTAAAGTCAGCTGGATGGCCTTCAGCTCTGCAACCTGACTTGATCCGCCTTGTTCCTCAATAGCTTCTGCAACTTGCTTCCCTTCTCAGTCTGACTTTGGTAATCAGCCTTCAGTTGCTACAATACTGCTGAAAGCTATCCCTCCACATCTCCATGATCTCACAGCTCTGAAACCAGTGTTAAAACTGCAAGGCTGAGAGAACTGGGCTTGTTCGACCTGAAGAAGAGAAGGCTCCAGGGAGACCTTCAAGCCCCTTCCAGTGCCTAAAGGGGCTCCAAGGGAGCTGGAGAAGACTTTGGAAAAAGAGGCACTTAGGAAGAAATTCTTCCCTTTGAGGGTGATGAGGCCCAGGCACACATTGCACGGAGAAGCTGTGGCTGCCCCATCCCTGGAAGTGTCCAAGGCCAGGTTGGATGGGGCTTGGAGCAACCTGGTCTAGTGGAAGGTGTCCTTGCCCGTGGCAGGGAATTGGAACTGGATGATCTTTAAGGTCCCTTCCAACCCAAACCATTCCAGGATTCTCTGTTGGAGAGGAGCCCGGGCAATGTGCGCTAACCCACACTGCACCACCCGTTGTAGTTCCTGGGTCAGGTGAGCTGCCCCACCACATCTCTGCTGTCAAAGAGATTGTAGCCCTGCAGCTGCTGTTGGAGCTCTAATTTCTCTTGTTTGTTCCTCACCCTGCAAGTGTTCCTGCACAGGCACTGTACAGAGGCACCCAGCCATGGTAATTTCCCAGAAGTCCAGAGGGATTTCTTTTTCCCCATTGTATCAGGGTGAATTTATGCTGATACTTTTGGTCTGTGTTTGGCCCAGACAACTGTAAAGGTTTTGTTCTTTCCATGCCAAGTTATAAGAAAACAAGTACTGATAAACGAGCACCTCGCCCTTGGAGAGAGAGCTTCTTGTATAAACTGTTTTAATTGGTGTTCTGTGATTGGCTAATCGTTCTCCAAGGTCACTTGAAGGAGAGATTGAGGAGGAGGAGGATGAAGTAAACCCACCGACTCAATTAAGAAAGACCCCCTGAGTGCAGTTTGCAGGCGCAGGGAAAGCCACATGTGTGCAGAAGAGATGCACTTACATAACCAGGGGGTGGGACGGAGGGCCTCTGGCTGGGCGGTGATGACCACTCCTGCCTAGGCTGAGGTCACTCAGTTAATTCTATAAAAGCAGACAGTACTTTCTTGGGGGGGAGCTAGCTTCACATCAAGGACAACGTTGCCTTTGGCAGGAACGCCTGCCAGTTTGTGAACTTACTGACTCTCCAAGGATGCAGCTTCTGCTATGGGTAATTATAGGCATGCTAGGTCAGTAAGATAATTTTATGGGCAACAGCTGGGTAACTGGGAAGGTCGTGCTGGGGCCTTATTCCTCTCCTCCTTCCTCCCTCTTGGGTTTGTTCATTTTGTTGGCCACCTCTTGGTAATAAATATCGGTTTTTGTTGAGCTTTCAATGGTGTCATGGTTTCAAGATTCAGTATGATCCAAACCCTCCCTAGTACACCCATAAATACTTTGTCCTAGTTAGGACAGCTGAGATCAGTTCATCATGGTATGGGTATAACCCAAAACTGTGTATTCTATAGCCTTCCATGCCATTACCCAGAAACTGTTGTCAAT
>NW_016690570.1:33126-35963 GCF_001604755.1 Lepidothrix coronata
ATATATCTCACTTTGGTTGTCTCTCTCTCGTTTCAGGTTTTTCTTAGTTTTTTCTCCCTCTTCTCCCTGAGGTTGGGGCGGGGGGGGACTTCTGGTGGTAAGGTTTGGAGACTTGGCAGGGAGCCAGCTTCAAACCATATCAGTGGGTTAGGACCAATTGTTTGTTTGTGTGATTGTGCTTGCTATGTTGTTTTAATAAATTGTTATTCTGACTTGTGGTCTCTCCTTTGAGTTGAGTTCATTTCCCCTGCTGGTTGACTCTTAAACTAGCACATACTTCCTTATTTAGTGCACACTCTTGAAGCGCAACCCTTTCAGCCCTTTTTTTCTCTTTTTATAATAAAGCCTGTCCTGTTCATCCCATTCCTCACTTATTTATTTTCTGCTTCCTCCTCTGTTGTTCCCGGTTTAAAGCTTTTATCAGGTTGGCCAGTCTGTTGGCAAAGAAGTTTTTGCCTGATTGAATCAGGTGGGTCTCATCACTTCCAAAGAGCCCTCAGTCCTCCAAAAGGATCCCATGGTCATAGAAACCAAGTCCATTTGTCAATGCCAGCTGTGTAACCAACTGTTGACCACCAGGATTCATCCACTCTTCCTTCTCTCCACCTCCCCCCTCACCAGCAGGATCAAGGAGAATCCCATGTGGGCCCACACACCCTTGGCCATCACCCCATGTGAGTCAGCACAGACAGGCAGCTGGAACAGACACAGACTCAGGACTAGAACACAAACAGTAAATTTGTTTCCATTACCTTGATAACCCTGGGAATCTCAAAGCAACACCCAGGCAGAGGCACAAACAGAGACAGTGGTTTCTGAACTGGGTCTGTGCTGGAGGGTCACGGGCTGCAGTTCACTCTGGGTTATCAAGGGTTATTCCCCACTGCAAGGTCACATGAGTGATTTACAATCCTCCTCACCTCTCTTCTGCTCTTAACCCATTCCTCCCAACACTCCCAGAGCCTGCCTGCTACTTCCCAGGACTACCATGGCACTGTCATTAATACCCCCAAGGAAGAGGAGGGGTAATGGACTGCAGGTGCAATAAGATGGGCAAGTCCATTAAAAGTGACCCCAGTTTGAGTCCATGGCAAGGAGATGACTGGTCCAGCAGCACAGAGCCTTCCACTGTTGTCACTCACCACTTTTTCTGGTGCTCCCGTGTGGCTCGTGGGCGATGGGCTCAGACACCTTGTTTGGCAGAACTCCCAGCTCCTCCTTTGCCAGGACAGCACGGAGTCTACTCTGTGGTTGCAAATCTTCATGTGAAACAAGAGCCTTCACCTTGGTGCCAGGAGCTCCCAGCCTTTGTCACCATGGCAACCTCCATTTCCCATCCTAGTGGGCACAGACTCAACCTGCCTCTCCTTTGGTAGAAAAGGGAGAAGTGGGCTCTTGAAGCTGCAGAGACTCAGAGGTGGAGTCCATCTTTTGCCATCAAGGTCCAGATTGTGTTAATGCTGCACAAGTTGATCATCATGAAAGATTTGATAATTCTGCAACAGCTCCTTTAATCTCTGATAGTCACTCCCATGGCCACAGCGCCTCTACATAACAAAGAACCATCATTTAGCCTACTTTCTCATCTTACCCAAAGCAGCCTAAATACTTTCAAAGGTACTAAGTGACCCCCCAGACACCAATTTTAAGAGCCAAGAGAGGCACATTTCTCATGCTTCTGAGCATGACACCAAATTACTGGTGAAAATATAGACAACTTCCTGCAAGTCAGAAGAATTTTCTGAAATGCTTTGAAATAACACTATGTGTACTGATTTTTTTCCTGCTTTCTATCCAGCTTAACTTCATCAGTTTTCAGAGGTGTCATGTAATCCCCAAGTTTTCATTTTTAATTCAACCTTGCTGATATTTTCTTAGACCGTTCCTTCAAAGCCATATTGTGTTTCTTCATGTGGTATGTTGGGTCTTGAACCACTTGAGAAGTCACGTGACTGCCTGTATAATCCAAAATTCTGTGTAGTGGAAGAGAGGCAGTTTTTGCAATGAAATACATCACTGTGTACGGGGGCTGGAGTACCACAATGATATAAACAGCACAGGGCCCTGTACAAAAACCCAAAGAAGGTAAAAAAAGCAATATATTTTGGGAAGGAAAGGAGATGGGTGACTGTAATGATTAAAGAGACAAATAGAGCATTCTTTTTATATTTCTGTTTATCCTGGAAAGATAGAGCTCATGGAGTCTCTAAAATATGGAAGAAAGGGTGAACTTGGAAGTCCTATACTCAATCAAGCTATTTGAAGTCATTAACTATTCCATTATTGTTTTTCTCTTTCCAGTTTTGGAAGAAAATATGCCTCTGGATACCCTCAAGGAGTTGCACACATGGATAATTAGGAAAAATGTCTAACTTTTCATCTCCTGTTTTTTCTACCCTTTTGATTACCACGTGGAAAGAGTGATTTATTGCAATGAGTATTAGCAGTGTGAGGATGATAAGCTTGTATTTGGACCAGGGACCACCGTCACAGTTGTACCAAGTAAGTACCTTTTTTTATCTATTTCTAAAACTTGTGTTAAAATTAAAGTGGGGAAAGAAAAAGGAATCTAATGGTTTGGGTTCACTGCAAGAATTTTCTGCTGCAATAATCCCTTGAGTGCACTCTCTCTCTCCAGCCAGGCTTTCAAGCCAAATCCTCAGCTTGGAGCTGCTTAGGAAGGTTTCACAGGAACAACTGACCTAACTCTGTGCAACACCTTCATTCCATGATCCCCAAACACCAGGTGTGCACTACTGAACATGTTACAATTTATTCCCAGTTTGGACACCACTCTGGCCCAAACTGACTCTGAAGGCTCCTCTTCTCCAGTGGAT
>NW_016690570.1:36377-53651 GCF_001604755.1 Lepidothrix coronata
TGCCTAATATCTGCCCATGCCTGTAGGAGATGTTGCATGGGAATAAATGTCTGTTTTGGAACAATCTCAGCCCACTTCCGATTCCAAAGGGACAAAGGAATGCCAAGTTATGCTTTTGAAGAAAAACCTATTCTTTCTGTGCTGTTAATGATTTTCTTTTTGTAGCTAAAGATGAGATATTTTCAAAGCTGCATGAAGACTTTCAGATTATGTGTGACAGTAAAAGATATTGGGCCCTAAGTATCTAAGTCTCTCAGTGTCCATTGAAATACTTAATAAGCTGAAGCCTAAATTTCCAGAATGTGAACAACCTCACTCTTTTGGTTTTGATTTTCTTTGGGAGCTACTAATATGCATTTTAAGATGTTTAGAGTAGATATACTTTATTATCCAAATCTTTTGAGAATCGTTCCAAATCAAAATGACATCAAATAACAACCATTAGTGTTACTATAGAATACCTCAGTCATATTCTCTTGAGGATAGACAAGGTTTTTCTTTTGGTGGGGGTTGGTTTATTCCAGACAAAACTTCCATTAAGAATACTAAGGCCCATGACTCTACAGAATATATGACTCTTCCTGTGACCTCATTAGACTAAAATGAAAGAGAAGTACAACTTTCTGTCCTAATAAAATCCCAGAATGTAATACAGAGATATCTCCCAAACACAAGCAGATGTAGGAATTCATGGCTGTATTTTCAGGTAATGCAAAATGATGGGACTCAGTTGAGGCTTCTGGGGTCTGATAAAAAATTATTCTGCTTTACTAACTTCAATTGCAATATGTACGTTTCTTGCTGAAGATCTTGCCCAGTGAGTTATTGCAGAGAAGCAGCTTGTTAGTGTAGTGGCTGTTTGGAAATACTGGAGAGGAGAAAACATGAAAAGCCTTTAAAGATCTTCTCAGATAATGCAGAATGCACAATGCTCTGGCAAACCATGTTACAACACCTGGGAAGGAAATGTGTGTAAGAAGAATAGTAAAACAAGCCTTTTTTGATGTATGTGTTTTAACTGTGTGTAACTGCTGCTCTTGTCTTTGGGAAAGGAACTCAACTGACTGTGGAGCCAAGTAGGTGTCCTTTATGCATTATCCTTTTCTGAGTTGTTATTGTTTGAATTTTGCCTTTTTTTCCTGCCGATGAATGTCTGATTTCTGTGGGGTGTCTGGTTGCTGTAGGTGTGGACAAGAGTGTAGTTTTGACTGATTTATCAGCAGAGCTGACCCCTGAAGTTGTGGCAGAGCACGATTTGGCTTTCACCTCAGTTCCTTACCACTTTAGGGTGATGGGGAAAGAGTGTAAAATCAGAGCTCCTTGATCAAACTTTGGTGAAGTGTCCTCTGATGCACAAGATGTTTGATATGAGAGATCCCTTGACCAGACTGCAAGGCAGACACCATGCAAAATTAACCCCCTGATGCTCCTCTCTAGCAAAGAGACCCACCAGGATGCTCCTGTCAAATTAAACATGTGAATCTCTTTTAGTATGTCTGACAGCCTTTCATAAGCTAAGCCTTTCTGGCAAGGAAGGGTGATAGAGGATTCCTTTCAGTTACATGTTTTTACTATAATTCAAATTACTAATCTGAATAAAGTCCTGACATTGGTTTGTGAAGTCATCCTGGATTCTCCAAATATGGCCTGACCTGAAGGAAAAGATATTTTGTGTAAAAAAAGCCCCATGGTATCACAATGATTTTTTGGTTACAAAATTCTTTTGAGACCAACTGTTACCATAAAAGACAGCTCCTGGAAGTAAAGCAATCTTATTTCATTACTTGTATGTCTTCTAAGAAATTCCCAGAGAAGGCTTCTGCTATACCATTGAAATTCAGTCTGTTTTAGTTGTCAACCTCTTGCCATTCATGTATTTCCAGGGGAATTCAACTCTAAAATTCTTTCAAAACTGAAAAAATACATCTAACATTTCAGAGTAACCAAATTTCTGACGGATCAGAGCAACCATCTCAAATCCTGTGAAAAGTTGTCAGCATCTTTTAGATTCTGTCTAAACTCTCGTTTTCGTGTCTCGATGTTTGTTGGTATTTTATTGCTAAAGGACCACCACTGAAGGTTATTACACCACTCGAAGGAATATTGTAAGATTTGTCCATGAGCATCATGTTTGTAGGTCCCAGGATATTCTTTCTCTCCAATCAGTTTATTAAACAAACTCTGCATTACACTTCCCCCTGCTCCGGAGCCGTGGGTCTGACGACACGGCACAGCACAGGGGTGAGAATGGCCACACTTTCTGGAACAGGCACAAGAGTTGTTGAACCAAGGACCAATCCTGTTCTCTCCTCATCGCCTGCAGCCTGGTTGGAATGTCTTACACCTTGTGCAATGTCTAGGGGGGGAAACCTCCCCCACAATGAAAGTTCTTGGCCTTGTCAGGAACTTCTGGAGCAGAACTAGTGAGTGACATCGCTGCCCATGGCAGGGGCTGGAACCAGATGGCCTTTAGGGTCCCTTCCAACCCAACCCATTCTGTGATTCTGTGATTCTGTGATTCTGTGTGGAGGTATACAATTCACAGACTTTCGATTGCTTCTCTCCTACTTTCCCATCTTACAGACAGAAGTCCTTCTTGCACCTGAGCATTTGTTATGGAAAAGCTCAGCCTTGTCCCCCCCTGCAGCAGCAGGACTTCATTTCTGCAAGTAACGTCACTCAGAGGGGGAACCTTGCACAGCAGTGAGGCAACAAACTGACCTCTGCTCTCCCTGCCACTCCTGCTGTGGTTGCACCTTTCAACCACAACAGGAGATTTGGGGAGGGGAGGGAGAGTAAAGGGAAAAACATTTATTCCCTCATGTCTCACGAATATGCAAGGCAGTCCTCATAGAGTTGACATTGTTTGGAATTAAATTGTTGAGAAAGCAGAATAATTGGACTCTTGGAGTGACATGCACAAAAGTTCCCTTCTCCTTTGCAGGTCCTTAATTTATAAAATGAAGAATTCACTTACAGGCACCAGCTTTGGCAAAAGGAAGCTGAGATCCTGTGGAATTAAATCTCCTATAAAATACCTGCTCTCATACACCCTTTCTGTCTCTAATTTGATCTTTTGGAAGCAACAGCAACAAGTAATGGCAAAAAAAAAAGGCAGTTGGTCATTGATAATGCTACAAATCAGTCCCAGGTGGTGTGTCTATTAATTTTCATGACTTAGCTCTCAGGCAGGCTTGCAGTAAAATCCATCATGCCCAAACCATACTTTTTTTTACAGGCAGTCCAAAACATTCTGTCCCACAAGTCATTGTGATAAAATCAAAGAAACTGGAAGAAGGAGGCAGCACTGGGAAAGCAGCTTGTTTGGCAAGGAATTTGAGTACAAAGAACATCAGCTTGGAGATGTCCTCTGATGAGGTCGTGTATGAACAGAGCACACCCATTCTGGCATCAGAGGGGCTGTACAGTGCTATGAAGGTGGTCAGTGTGACAAAAGACACAGAGGTGACCTGCAAGGCCCATTTGGACATTGGCACCATTACAGCATTGTCAGGTACAACTTGGGGGCACAGCTGGAACATATTTGTGGAGACAGTGTCTTGTGGTGCTGCTCTTCCCTGATAGTCTGCACTGCCCAGGGTGGGCAGCAGAAACAAGAGAGACAGTTGGTACTTAAGCAGGGAAAGATGAAAGATGTTTAAAAGCATCTAAAAGAAATGGTCTCAACTGTTTAATAAATTGGAGAAACTTTTCTTTTGATGGGGGAGGAGAGAAGGCACAATCCATTTTTTTAAAAATGGGAGTTTATTTTATTTGCAGCAGCAAACCTCCTGGAGCACAACCTGAAACAGCCTTTCTAAAGCCAACAAAAAGTTAAACTGGGGGTGTGATTTGGTTTTGGTTTTTACTAAATCACTTTTTATATTTTGTGCGATTGTTTTTATCATCTTGAAGGTCATTCAAATAGGAAAACCGAAACAACCTAGAAATTCTTTTGTTTCCTGCAACTGCAGGGAGAAATTGTCTCCTCTGATTTATGTTGGAATTAGTGACTGATCATCTGAGCCCCAGACTCTACTTCCCACATGTCCCTATGGAAAGGGCCATAGGAATAGTTTTTTAATACTTTCTAAAAATTGGATATGGGTTAAAATGCCTTTTCTTTATCATTCTACAGAAAAGGAGGCTGAAGAACCAGTAACGAGGACCAGTAACAGGGTTTGCAACGGCACAGACACCTCTGCCCAAGGTTAGTGACCGAAACAGATTGTGAAGTTACATTGCTGGTTGGGGGATAAATGCATAGAAAGGTAATTTCTCAAGGGGAGAGGAGACAGATTATGACATATTTATCAAACACAAGCTGCTTTTTCAAGGTTGCTGCTGTAGGAACACACAAGCAACAGGAAGCAAAAAGCAATGGAGACAGACACCCTCCTCCCCTGGTGTTGCCATGTTCTCTGGCATCTCTTCCTCTGCTGCCGTTCCTTTCCCTGAAGCTATTACCTGTGGCTTTTTCCACTTTCTGCCAAGATCCCAACATCCAAACTTAGACCATGGTCTCTCTCCTCTTTTTGCTGTCCCTGAGCAGGTACCACAGTGCAGAGAGTGAACATGCTGTCTGTGGCTGTGCTGGGTTTGAGAGTCCTGCTGGCAAAAAGCATTGCCTTCAATACACTCATGAGTATCAAGTTGGTTCTTTTCTGAGGTAAGGAAGCACTCAGCTTGATTTGTAGAGATACTGGAAGCATGTGGCAGGAGTGACTGCCTGTCTGTGTGTACTTCTCTAACCCCACAGGTAACGACACCTATTCATCTGCTCCTGATTCCATTGAATAGCTCTTGCAGGTTTCTGGGGAAAAAAACAACGATGAGCAAAACCCACAAAAAGCACCTATACCAGGCCCCTCTCCAAAAAAAAACAAATAAGAGAAGCCCACCCTGCCTCCCACATGACAAAGGAAACAACACTTTTCTGTATCCAGAGCTCAGTTCCTGGTGGCTGGTTCCCAAATTTTCTTTGCCCGAGCAACTCAGGCATTGCCTGAAGAGCCTAAGAGGTACCTCCTTCACTACTTCAAGTGTCAGAGCACAAAGCCTGGAGAAAACTCCAGACAAATAAAGATTCAGAAGCAAGGATCCCAAAACACAAACCTGTGGGAGTAAAGAGAGGGGAGGCAGGGGGGATTTTCAAATTAAAGTGTCCAAAGAGGCACAAAAGATAGTCCAGCCTAAGTTTTGTAGTGTACCTGTCTTGATCGGACAGCTCTCAAACAGTGGTTTATTGCTCCAGTTGCATTAAATGTGGTTTAAAACACCCTTTGCTCTTCCAGACATGTGGAGTCAAGGCAAGAGGGACCTGAAGAACTGCAGGAAAGAACGTGAACCAGCAGCACAACGGGCTGGACAAGCAGTGTCACATCTGCTGACAGTGAGCACCCAGAACACAACACAGCCCCTTCCCCTTTAGACATTTGATGCTGTTCAATCCTGCCCAGCCAGTTCATTTAGATTTAAGAGTTGTAACTGCTTTTGCTATTTCTTTTTCTCTGTGCACTGAGGAGAGTGCATTTCTCCTCATCCTCCTGCTGAGTAGATCTCTCCACTGTTCTGGCATTTACACAGGAATGTCCAACAGGCCTCAATAGTTGTAGAAAAACCCAATCCTCACTATTGATACATATAGATATAGAGAGAGCTATATAACATTTTAAATCAGCTTTCACAGGCATGTTGTGTTACCGTCTGTAGAACTGGTGTGTTACTGCAGAGACAATTCAGGCACAATAGTTGCCATTTATAGCTTTGGTTTTTAGACAGCTTTATTAACAATAATTTCCTATCATGGCTGAGAAGTGATCCAATTCAAACAGATAATGTTCAACTATAGAAGCATTTCTTTCTTAAACCTGTATTTCTTCTGCAAAATGTATCCCACATGCATTTTAGTTTCCTGTAATAGTGATGAAAATAAAATTTTCCTTGACCAAAATGCTGTGGTTTGTTCTGTGCTTTTTCTTATGATTTTGGGATGGACGTTGCTGGAACCCAACTGTCCTAATGACCACTGAGATTAGAAATACAGCTTTGATAACCCAGATTTCCTGTTGGCTGGATTTGTCTTTTCTAGACTTTGTGCAGGGAAGTATCTCTTGGGCCATTCAGAAGCTTCAATTAAGAGATAGCTTGCTGAAAGCATGAGGGAGGGAGACACACAGAGCAGAAGAGAAGAAAACATGCTGTTTTTTTCCACTCAGTGATATGAGGAAGAGGCCAACAGGAAATAATATGTGGAGGTTTGATGAGGTGATAGTTTCCACAGCAACTTGGTTATGAACTAATAGACCCCACCACACACATGCCCCAGCCCACCTTTTTGTCACAAGCAAGGGCCAGGATGTTGTGGCCAACATTTCTGACTCAGTTGCACCGTGCAAGATTAACCCTCCCCTTGTTTGGAAAAACAAGTTCACCACATCCTGGAGGAGAAATAAGGCTTTTCTCATACTGGCTGAGTTACTGCTGGCTTCAAGACAGGCTCTGCAGAGAACGTTGCAAGGTCTGCTTCATTAAGCTTTGTCAGGTTGTCCCTCAGACCCTGCAGACCCCTGGAGGAAGACCCTCACCCTATGCAGAAGAGAAGTGAAATTTGCCTGGCAAATCCAAATCCAGTAAAATGCTTGTTTAGTGCATCCTACCACCATAATGTAAATCAGGGGGAGTCGCTCACTAGTATTTTTATCCTGATTTTCTGATGACACTCTGAACGTTTTCATCTTACACTCCACACCTTTTCTCAATCTCTCAGGCAGATTTAACTTTTAAGAACACTCCCTTAGAGAAAAATGGTGTAATCAGGTGGACAGGAGGGAAAGGTCAGTGATTGAGTGCTGTTATAATCTTTTACATAAACTGTTGATCAAGTCTGGGACTAGGAATGGTTCGATCCACACCTCCCCTGAGAGGCACTTGAGAAAACAAGGGGGTCCTTTCTGTACCTTGTGACTCAGTGGGATGGTCTCTCTCTAACAACTCTACCTTCTTTTTGCTCCCCCCAGTCTCTGCAGAAATCATTCTAAATTAATTCTAATTCGATGTTCCTGTGTATGTTTAATAAATAGAGTGACCATTGCTGTTGGACTTTGCTGAGCTTTTGCAAATTTCTATTAAACCTGCTTTTGCTGACATCTTTGACAGTGAGTGTTTAATCGACCTCAGCCACTCATTTCATGAGAAGCCTCCTGATTGCCTCCCACTGAGCAGTGGCTTTTCACTTTACGTTTGCATACATAGTTGAATTACAGGACATAGATCTTAAGAAAACAGGAGAATAGAATTGTTTCCAGAAGAAACCCCATAATAGGGAGCTTTTGTACAGTCCAATAGTAAGATTGTGTTAGTGTGACTAATTCCACAGAAGAGGACAGAGTCTGCAGCTCTCCCAGCTCATATGATCTAAGGAAAGCTTTTGTAGAGAAATTGTGCTCCACAGTAAAATGTTAAACCAGCACCTTTGCATTTGGAATTATCCCAAAATCGGAAAAAACCAAATTGTCCAGTGAGAAATCCAGAGATACCAGAAAAATGGAGGACGATTCTAAGCTGAACTCTTTGGTACAATACCTTTTAACAGTACTATCTATATTCTCCTTGAGATTTAATTGTGTCCATATTTGATTGTGTTCAGAGAGCCTTTGAATATCTCCAGAGGTGGAACCACTGTCCCTGGAGATATTTAAAAGCCACCTGGACATGGTCCTCGAGAAACAGCTCCAGATAGTCCTGCCTGAGCAGGGGAGACCAGATGACCCCCAGAGGTCCCTTCCAACCTCAATCATTCTGTATTTCTGTGATATCTTCCTCATACGAAGAATGTTTGCCTAGGAATTTCAAAGAAGAAAGTCTAGTTTAAAAGTATAATTATTAGGACCATTAGTTATTCAAAGGTATTGATGCCTTTAGCCCCTATTAGTTTTTTTATTTTTCTAATTTTTGCAAGCTTTATAAGTTTTATGAGTAGTAGAAGTAGATTTTAAAAGCAGCAGCCCTCATTCCCTTACCCTGTAGCACAGGGTAAGTAGTTTACACATTCCTTAACTCTCTTACCCCATTCCATGCACCCCATATCAATCCGACCCCCGAATCCAGTAGAAATGTTTAGTCTCTTGTCAAGGCAAGGCCTAGACTGTTTAGAGAACACTCACATCTAGGCCTGAACAACAGAACAGAGTCAAGAACTAGGTGACTGTGCACTCTTTGTGCTCTGAGGATGATGAGAATGATGAAGAGGTGGTCCCAAAGGCCCCCAGACCCAATTCTCCGGGGGTGGACTTGGGGCAGACCAGAGCAAAGGCTACAGGGTGGACACACTTGGGATTGGACGGATTGTATTATAAAATGTGATATCTCAGGCACAGTCAGCGTGCGTCTTGTAACATCTATTGCCTTGGCACAAATTAAAACCCTTTCCTTATCTCACCCTCAATTAACTACTCCTGAGTTATTTTTTAGCATCAACATTTTACGGCATCAGTATAAATGAGCATTTTTATAGCACAGAAAATGATTCTAAAATCACTAGTGATGATTGTGCTTTGACCTTTCCCTCCTGTCCCTCTGATTACACCATTTTTGTCTAAGGGAGTATTCTTCACATTAAATACTGGCCTAGGAGCTAAAAAATTCCTCCCAAGACTGTTATTGTTTTCATAGAATGGTTTGTGTTGGAAGGGACCCTAAAGCTCATCTCAATCCACCCCCTGCCATGAGCAGGGACACCTCCCACTAGCCCAGGTTGCTCCAAGCCCCATCCAACCTGGCCTTGGACACCTCCAGGGATGGGGCAGCCACAGCTTCTCTGGGCAACCTGTGCCAGGGCCTCACCAGTTCAGGATAAGAAAAACCTTCAGAGATTCATTCCCCCAAGCCAAAGCTCTCTCTCCACCCAGTGTTAGAGCCAACAGCTGATGTGAACATATGGCTCAGTATGCAGGTGCTCACATCCAGGCTGCAGAGTCTGTGGACTTCCATTTTCTCAATGCTCCTGGCCCTTCCCAATGATGCATCCCTGTCCATTCTCACCCCTGGCCCCAAGGATCTGTTAGCCAGATCTGGGTCATGCTGAGTCACACAACAAATGTGCCTTGTGGGTGAGGAAATTTTTATCTTCGTAGGTAAAGGTCACATGTGTGTCAGACAAGGGGCTCACATGCCTGGAAGCTGTTCATTGTGAGCATCTCCTCACCTCTTCTGTGCAACTCCTGTTGTCTTGTGGGGCCTTGTTTGTTTGAAGTTTCTGATTCACACCCTTTCTCCTTTTAATACAGCCCTAAGAAACTCGAGTCATAAAAGATGTTCTTCTGATCCAGACCAGTCAGCAGCAGGCCTGTAACCCCCAAAGCTATAACTGAAGTTACATTTATTACAGTGAATAAGACAAAGTGCATGGGCTCTCAGACGGATTGAAAAGTATTTGAGAAGGATCCCATTACTTTATTATCAAAATTATTACCCAAGAAATAAGACACAACAAAAGCACAGACAGTGTTTGTGTCTGCTCTGGCATCTTGGGAGAGGGCTCACCTGCAGAAGAGTTATTCCTCCTTCTGTGTACCTTGGCGATCCAAGATGTTCAACTCTAAGAGGTGCAAAAGAGAGACCTTAAAAAGCCCTCAAGGTCTGATGTAAAGTGGCAGTTAAACTTTTTGATAGTTTTAAGTTCAGGATCCCTTGCATCCTCAGGGAGTTCAGCATCAGATTCAGTGCCAAAACTTTGGAGAATACTTGGTCCAACATGTTCAATAATTCAGTTTTTTCAAAGGATTCCAAGTGAGTCAGATGATTTAGGGGTGAGAGCTAACACACCATTCCCTACTAAGTACATGGAAGAAAGTATGGCATTTTTTACTATCACAAACATTAATTGCTTGATTTTTTTCTCAGTATTTCTACATCTTACTACATCAGCTGCAATACAATCCCAGTTTGGAAAAAGAGCATAAGGAACCAATTTCACCATCAGCACTTTTATTTACACAAAATGCCAATATTTACAATATTTAATCAACTTACATCATATAACAGCTTTTTGTAAATCTAAGTGATTTGGTTGCATGTTTCAAATGGTTGTATGGGCTTGTATTGTGTTTTTTGTTTTATTTCAGAGTCTCTCATGTTTGTCTAGGCATCACCATGGTTATTTCTCTGCTAGGTTTATGTTAACTGTAGAATAACTTCTACGTCCAGCTCTTCAGAAAACTAACTTGCATTTCTGTGGAAGAGTTCACTAACAGGATGATGATGATGTCTAGCGTTCAACTGAAAATCTAAACTACTCTGCTAACTCCTGAAAATCTCTTCACCTGGATGCTACTGAAAGAGAACACTGGGTTTTAGAAAAGTTGAGCTGGTTAACATTTCTTTGCCAATGGTTCTTTAAGTGTTGTTCAATTTGGTCACCATGAGGAAATCTGAGATTTGTGGGTTTGCTTGGTATTTTGTCATGATGGTTCTGCTCTAATCTGTTTTGCTTTTTGGTTTATTTTTTTTCATTGTTTTCTTACTTTAACTTAGTGAGGTCCATATATTGTGCTCAGCCATCGTTTTACCTCTCTGTAGTCCTCGGGTCTCATCCTGGATCAGGGAGGCTTCAGACCCTTTTGAACTGTGTGAAGCATTAAATCCCCATTGCAAATGGTGTCTTAACCCAGTTTAAGTCTACAGTTCTTTTCTGAGGGCCACAGAGCCCCAGGACATTCTCTGGCAAAAGTTTGCAGCTTCTTGTAGGCAAAGGTTCCACTTTCACCTTTCTCCTGGGGATCTGCTGCCTGTCACTTTGACAGCTTCTCCTCCAGCTGGGAATGTTTCTCAGAAGCCCTTATCCTTCAGGGCTGCTGTGGGCAGAGTGGGAATGCAAAGAGGTCCTGGAGCCCAGTAGGACTCAGAAAGTGCAACATCTGCATTTCTATGGACTGGAGACACCTGCAGTTGATCAGACACAAGAGCTTCACTCATCACTGACAGAAAGCAAATTCTGGCTTGGGAAAATCAAGGTGTTGCCTTTCATTTTTCAGCCTCTTCTGGTTTTACGGAGGCTGAGACTGCTGCAGCCACCATGAACTTTAAGACGACTCTCAAAACACCTCCAGACACCTTCTCAGCCCTTTTGCTGCCAGCAGGTCATGGCACAGTATGTTTTGTGGCTTCTCATTTTAAAAAGGCACATGCCACCCACAATGTGACCTTAAATAAAACCTTTTAAGTACTTTTTAGGCAAATTTTCACCTCTGGGGCATCAAGTTTGATCTTACTCCCGTCTGACGGGCCTCACCCGTAGAGTGTAGTATCTAAGATCTGTCCTGCTGAGCAAGTCAAAACGGTGAGAGCTCTCTCCTGTGGTAGAGAACATTAAAAGCACCTGAAAGAATAAACATCTTTCCAAGAGGTTAAATGGAAAAGCATCACAAAGAACAAGGAAATCTGAATAGCAGGGAGAATATTTTGCATTTTCCCTCATATTTTTATTCATGTATGGGGATAGGAGTGTTTTTGCTTCCGGTCTACATATTTCTTGCTTCTGCAGAAATGTGTGGGAATGCCCCAAGCAAGATTCACTATCTGAAAGGTTTAAGTGCCCAAACACAAAGGATGGTGAAGCTTCATAGGCAGAAAGGCTCTGGCAGCACCAGGCAGGACTCCCAGACTCATTCCTGAGCATATTGGCTCAACTGGATGAACATCTCCCCTTTCCAGCTCAGCCCCTGAACACACATACAGTCTTACCTTTGCAGGAAGCCTTGGGGTTTTTTTCATGTGATGCCCCACAGTCTTGTAGGGCCAGAATTCCTCCCCCTCAAGTCTTTAGCTGCTTCTGTGCCCAGCACAGCGCCCTGACCTGGGGTTTTTTTAGTTCTCTCTTTCAGAGGAGAGCAGGAAAGTTTGCTGCCAGGTGCTGTTAAAATGGGTCTGGCTGTGACGTGGCTCGTGCTGCTCATTTCTTTCTGCTGTGAACCCGGCTGTGTGTCAGAGCTCTGTCTGTGACCATCACTGTCTGTCCAGGATCCCCTGGGTAGGGCCTGCCTTTGGAAAGAGTAGTGTACCTATATTTGAAAGGATACTCAAAGCAAACCTCAAAAATTCTGTGAGTTTTAGTCTGGTAAAAGCAACTAAAGTATATGGAATTAGGTGGAAAAATATCCCACCCTTTTTTTTTTTCTTAAATCAAATGTCGTCAGAATACTCTTTTCAATTTAAACTTTATAGTTGAGATGGTAAGCAAGATTTTATTCCACTTTCTCTTTAGAGATGTTTTTATAAGATGATAAACTTACTGTTTTATTCTTTTTAATTTAAACAATATCAAACTCCATGAGAATGGTAAATACTAAATACCTTTTTATATTGCTGAATTCTTCTGTTGTCTTACACAGCACTAAAAATACAAGGTGAAATTAATATTTCTGCATTTGCTTGTAATAATTTGACCTGCCTCTTCTGTTTCCCCAAAATACCGAGGAGTTCCTGATAAAATTACATCTATTGATGGAAACTGATTCTTTATCTGATCTCTCCTGCTACCTGCTGGTCAAAGTGTTTATTGTTCTCATAATATTTTTGATTTAATGAAATCCAGTAAGTAGGGCAAACAGAAGAAAAAAAACCAAAGCCAAAACCAAAAAAGCCAGCCAATCACCCAACCAAAAAAAAACCCCAAACCCCCAGTAAATGTTGTGTCTGCACATGCCACAAATCAAACTGCTTTGCTCTTCACATGCATTTTTGCCTTGCCAGCAGGTGCAGTTGGAAACTCTTGCTGTGTAATACAGAGGCTTTAGAAAGTGGAGGCCCAGGGAGCTGAAAGAAGATGAATAACTGCTGTGAGATTCAGAGAAGCTTAATTTAAAGATACAAACTAAAGCAGGTGCAGAGCTGTGAGTGATTTGTACCAGAAGAAATGAAGTAGAACGTGGGGAGCACTTGCAGCATTACTTTCACTAGTTATTAGTATTTCTAAAGGAGCTTTAAACTGTATGTTATTCAAGAAACTTGGTGGTCAGAGTGTCCTTGGCTGGAGGAAAGATGCCTTGCTGGGATTAAGGATATGTCTGTGCCCCAAAAAGCCATTATGTCTCAGTCAGGTCTCCCAAAGGTGGGGATGTCTTGCTAACCAAGGAGCAAGTCTGAACCAGCAAGGAACACAGCACAAGCCTTCGGGCTTCAGGCACTGAAGAGGCTGATAAGAAGATGAGGGAATGCAAGTGCCAGAGTGGCTGGTGCCCTGGGATCAGGGAATTGTGGGAAGCTGTTCCGTGCAGGAAGGCTGTCCTGGGGAGGTTCCAGTCCTTTGAGCTGTGTAGTGTCTGAGGAGGGGGTTTCTCACTGGGGTTTCTCACATCAAATTCTACCCATGGACCTGGCTCTTTCTGCACACAGGTAAGTCTGTCTGCATGGCACAAACCTATGGATATAATACTTCTGGAATTTCATCCAGCTGGGAATTCAGAGTGCCATACAGTGGAGTCCTTCTCTCCTTTAGGCATCACAGTCCTCAGGGAGTGCTTTGAAGAGGTGTGATGGGGTCCATGGTACAGGCAATCAAGGGGAAGGTGGGTGTAAAATAACTTATCCTATGGTGTCTACTCTGTGAAACAGGAGAGAGAAATTAAATTCCTTAAGAATTCTTCTGTACCAAAATGCTGCAGGGACTTGGAGGAAGATGGAATGACTTAAAGAGACAGAACTGATCTGGTTTTGTTTTAAATGAATATAAAATTTTCTATCTATTTTATACAAATATATAAAATGTTCCAATGATATGTTACAGTAGCATCAGTGAGAGAGTTTCCATTGTTGAACAAGTTTGTGTATTTAGAACTCTGGCTGAGAGGTTTAAAACTGTTTAGTCACGTGATCTGCTGCTTTCCAGCTTGTAATGAACCAAGCAGTTTTTCCTCCCTCATCTCAGCCAGCTTTTAGCAGAAAATCTTCTACTCTAGAAGGAATTGCACATACAGAGCAGCTTGGAAAGCTAGTGAGTTTGTATAGAAATCATTTCTGCATGGGCAGGCACAAAGGTTTCCTATCATTGAACTTATAATTTGAACATTAGAATTCCTCTCTTCTTCCCTCTCTCCCTTCCTTTCCTTCCTTCCCTCCTGCCTTTCCTCCTTCCTCACTCTGCTGTACAGTAATTTTGGAAATGGCACTCAAAAAACAATTCCAAATGCCAATTGTGCTATGGTGACCTACAGAGAAAAACTCAGCTGGACATGGGAAGAAGGGATTGTTTTGTGAAGTACTGTGACACTGTGATGCTGGGAGCGACTTCTGTGCAGGAACCACAGAGACTCTTCAATTTAGCCACTGTCACAGAGTAAAGACACAAGCCCTGCTGTACTTGCCATCTAGAAGAAAATATCATTAGCTGTTTTCTGTTGACTTCAAGTAAAGGCACTTGAGAATTGGCTGGAATGGGAGTTGGTGGACTAAGTTGTTTCAAAAGGGATGCCCAGATTTTTTTTCATCTGGTCTTGAAAATCCATTCAAAATGTTTTCCTTCTCTATGGAGTGGGACATAGAAAGAAAGATTACATTCTGGGGAAAAGTAAAAATTTGAAAAAATGTTCTTTTTGCTCTAAGGAAAATCTGCACATATTTACCGATTGTAGAAACTATTACAGAATTATTGATTTCATCAAATCAAATGAAATTACTTGATTTCTTCAAATCAGTGTTACCATACAGAGAAATGTTTTTATTGGCTGGTTTTAGAGGTGCTGATCTGCTTAATGGATTTTTCATGGCTTTGAATATTTAATTCCTGTGTGTAGTTATCAGGTTCCTTTAAAATAAACATTACCGACACTTCTATGTGATAAGGAATAGTTAAAAATCCTAATGTGCCATGGAAACACGAAATTTCAGGAGGGGATGGAGGTGGCATTTTTGTAAAGGGCTGAGCTGCTGTGGGCGCGTTCATTGAGACGCTCAAGTTTGTGTCTGGATTTCAGCTGGAGGTGGTTTCAGGTGAGCTGCTCCTGTTTAGCTGCAGGAATATGAAGATGCTATTCCCAAGGGCCTTGCTCCCATTTACAATTCCAAAATCAGGGGGGAAATGTTTTTTTGAAGAACAAATTCCTTCCCTGCCAACTATAGTAGCCAGTGTGGGGAAGTAAAAGGCAGATAATCAGTAGAATCCTGCTTACAGTGGTTGCTTTCAAAGCTATCGTCTAATATAGAAATGAAGCAGCTCCACAGAGGTTCCTTTCACAGCAGAAAGTGCAGTCAGGTAAGAAAAATTGGGAAAAACCACTGCAAATGAATGGAAATGAGCAAATTAGATCACATTATTCCCTGTGCATTTAAATGAACTTGATGCAGACAGATGGCAAATTTAATTTTAATTTAATGTTATTTTAATTAATTTATTTTAATTATATGTAATGTTTAAATTAAAGTTTAAATTTATTTTTTATTTTAATTTCTTAAATTTGATTTTAATTCAAGTTCATTTAACTTTTGAAGGCCAGGAGCAGTTGAGATCCTTGCCACTAAATCGTGTCTTTTCAGTTTGATGTCATTCTGCAGATTAAGACCTGTTTTCTGACTGGACAAACTGGTTGTGGTTGCCAGTCCAGTGTTACATGAGAAAGAGGTTGGAAGCTTCTGCCTGTTCAGAGACAGAAGCACCACGTAGGGTGGTTTGTCTCTGTGGAAGCATTTGAAGTTATATTTGAGAAAGGAAAATTGGGATTTAAAATCCTGCAATGCTTCTTTTCTGTACAACAGCAGTTTCAAAAAAAATATGAAAAAAACCTAGAACTACTGCAGGAGATGAAAAAATAAAATAAGGAGATGTTTCAGTCTCCTCCTCTTACTTTTTTTTTTTTTTTTTTTAACTCCAATTAGGGTTTTTTACAAAGATTTCTATAGTACTGAAAACACTTGGGGCAAATACCAACTGACTTTTTGTCAAGGGGATATATCTGACACTAAATCCCACTCACCATAGGAACTTCCGGGCTTTTTTCCCCCTGTTTTGGTTTGTTTTTTTTTTTCTAAAAGAGGGGTTATTTCTTCTTAAATATGAGAAATACACAGACTGCAATAAGCTCAATTACTTCCAAGTAAATCCGAATGGGGAAAACAGCTCCATGAGCTCTCTTGGTTTACAGCTAAACTAGGCAGACAGGAGCAAATCAGTTCTTGTTCTCAGTAAATCATCAGCAATAATCCAGTGTCCCGTGAAGTCCAAGAGAACAATTCACTCTGCTTTGAACATACTTCAGTGCTTTATCTCTCACCAGTCATATCTTGCAGAGGAGTAAATCCTTAAGGGTTCATCATCCTTTTGGTGCTGTTTGAGGGATGGGGGACACTTGGATGAGGAGTTCAGACAGTTTTGCTGTGAGGTGCCTCATGCTGCAGGTTGGTGCAAGCTGGGACAAGATAAGCACTATAACTGAGGTGGATGGACCAAGTGCTGTAGGAAAATTTCTGCTGTGTTATGCTTTTTATTATTCATTTTCATGCTCACAGTTAATTATTCTGACTTCTACAGTTGCTGTTATCACAGAAGGATGGAACTACAATCTCCTCTGTGATAGACACGAGCTGGGCTGGTGAGAGAGGATCCCATAGCTCTGGGATTCATGTAGGGAGTTGTCAGGATAATTTTTTCAAGCATTTCAATCATAGAATGGTTTGGGTTGGATGGGACCTTAAAGATCACCTCATTCAAACCGCCCTGCTATGGGCAGGACACCTTCCTCTAGAGCAGGTTGCTCACTCAGACTTTTGATCTAGAAAGCTTGAGAATAAACACCCTGAGAATGTTGTCAATACACATCAAAGTTTAAAAACTCCTTTGAGTCAAAAGCTGCTGCCAGCAGTTTTGGTAAAGCTCTTTGTCACAGTGAACCTCCGGAGGCACCTACGAAAAGCTGACTTTTGGAAAAGGAACAAGGCTGTCTGTTCATCCAAGTAAGTGCCAGAAACACATGTCACAAAAACTGGGTTTGATGATACTGAGATGAGCTTTGGCCCATCCCTGGAAGTGTTCAAGGCCAGGCTGGATGTGGCTCTGGGAAACCTGGACTAGTAGAAGGTGTCCCTGCCCATGGCAGGGGGTTGGAACTGAATAATCTTTAAGGTCCATTCCAACCCAAACCATTCTCTGATTCTATGGTTCAGGGATTTAAAGATAATTTTCCACTTAATGACAAGCTTTCCAACTACCAACAGTCAGTGGATGTGCCACCTTTCAGATAAAGAATAAGTGAATATTCATCTTGAAATTGTCAGACGTGTGAGTTT
>NW_016690570.1:53661-116139 GCF_001604755.1 Lepidothrix coronata
AAACATTCAAGGTCAAACCTACCGACCCAGGGGGATTTTGCTTCCATCTTCATCACTGCTTTCTGAAGTGGTTTTTTTGAAGTAGTATCTTCAAGATGAGAATGTGCTTGAAAAATGCCCATATTTTTCTATGGATTATAAGGGACACTGGGACATCTGTAGTAAGTTTAGATAACTCGTGTAGGATGTGTTTCTGGCCTCTCAAGAAATCTCATTTCCCTGAACATGTAGTTCAGAGTGCCAGTTTCTTTTCAAATTAGGGTTCAATTACTTTTAGAAATTGAAAGAGCATTTAATGAGCAGAGAGAAAAAGTCTGTCATGGATTAGAACTTCCGTAGCCAAGATTTTGTAAAGCTCTGCCAAGGTGTAACTTTGGAGATGAAAATCAAGAGCTTAAATGGGAATAAGGAATACATATAAAATTAAGCCATGTCAGCTTAAAAGAATCGTGAAAGACTTTAAAAAGCAAGTGCCTGTAGTTCCAAGGATTGCATGCAGGTAGATTTGGGACACACATGTCCACAATCAGTCCCCCATGGAGTTTAACTGATGAATTGGGTAATTGCATTATTCTAAGTTTCCAGAATGGAAGTGGGGATTGGCAGGTGAGTACTTAACATTTCAATAGTCCAAGAAATTTCACTTTTAATTTTTATATAACTTAGAATTTTAAAAGCACTGGAATATTATTCCACTGGCTGGGAAGAATTCATGCATGTCATTGCCTGACCCTGATCACTGAAATCTATTGACAAAATATTCTTGAGTGTCTTTATCCTCCAGCAAGTTTTCTTAGTGGTTTGACAACCAGCATTTTTAGTGTTCAGAAAATACAAGTATGCATGGATTTTTGTCCCAAGGCAGATTATCAGACTGTAGATAGGAGTAGGTAAGAACTTAGTGTTTTCCAGAAGTGCCCACTTGCATCTATCTTTAGGTGACTTTCCAAAGAAGGTTTCATTTCAACTATAGTAGCTCAATATTTTGGATGAGACTATTCCTGCCTGTGTGATTGGAGGTGGCCCAGTCCTTACACAGAAGAAGAAGCAATTTGCTGCAACATGTTTTGGCAAAGTTCACAGGGAGCAACTTCCTTTGACTTTTAAGCCAGAGCTGATCATGTATTTTACAGCAAAGGAGGTACCAGTAGAAACTGAGTCCATTAAAGCTTTTATTACTGCAGATACCATTACTCTGAGTTCTCCTTGCGACTGGTAATTCTCCTTCAGCAATGGGAATAAACTATTGGTAAAAACAGGTGGTTTTTTTTCCTAGTGAGGAACTTGTAAATGCTTTTGTAGCTGAAAGCAGATATACAGCTGAGATGGAGTGATAATTACACCTTGGTGAAGAAAATCAATTTCCAGTTTAAAGAAGAAAGAAAAGAAAGGGACACATATAATTATGAGTAATAGGTTCATGGTGATGTCTTTAGTTAAGCCATGAGTCTCATTCCATAACAAACTGTGGATATCACAATTTACTACTCCCAGATGGGTTTTTTTTAGCTTCTCTTCTAGAAAAGGAAGAGTTATAAAAGCAAATCTGTTTCTCTGCATAGTTTTTGTAAAGCAGTTTCTGGCTGTGTGAATACAGGAAACTTTGAGAAAACAACTTTTGGACAAGGAACAAGAATTATTGTAAAACCACGTAAGTGAGCATGAATAATGTAAGAATTACACTTCCATGTGCTTATTTTCTAAGCATTTCATTTGTTTGAAGGTATAGGAAAACTTGTCTCTGTTCTGGTGAGAATCCATAAGACTGAAAAACCTTTCAATACTGATTTTTTGTATGCCAACCCTTCCCAAATGTACTGTGTTACAAGGGCAGTGGTGTGGAATGACTCAGACAAATATTTTTTTTGGTTTTTTGTAATTAATATGTTGGCACAATAATGTTTGCAGGTGAATGTGTCAATACTAAATACCATCTTTTTGTATCCATGCTTCAACTGAAATATCTTAAATGGAAAAAAACAGGGAGATATAAAACTTTTTTGCTTTTACAGACCCAAAATATATCCTGATGTGAACACTAAAGTATTAATTAATGATATTTATGATAAGATTTAGTTTAGCAAAATTTTAGTGAATGAAAGTAGATTTATGT
Organism: Lepidothrix coronata; assembly: GCF_001604755.1. Lineage (NCBI taxonomy): Eukaryota > Metazoa > Chordata > Aves > Passeriformes > Pipridae > Lepidothrix > Lepidothrix coronata. The sequence continues at coordinate 55,775 of NW_016690570.1, forward strand.
GGCTACAATCATCAGCACAGTGACATTTTGCTTCATGCTGACGTCTCCAGATTTTGGAAAGGCAATAGTTGACCCTGTCATTTAGTGATGATTGGGAATCTGTTCAAGTCAGCCTGCAGGGGTTTATAGAAAGCACCTTCTCACAGTGTGTTTGGTGCTTATGGAAAGTTCACTTTTGGTAGAGGAACTCGTCTGTTTGTGCTTCCAAGTAAGTCTTCCAGGAAAAGCAGTGCTTCAGCAACAGTGTTTCAGCATTTGTTTTCACTCCAGAATAGCATCTGGGCACATCCCAGGTCCAGCAGAGTCCATTCCGTGTGACTCCCAAGCGCTCAGCAGAGCTGGATACAGAAATGTCCTTGTGCTCTGGGCCTAGAGATCTTCTCCCAGAGATTCAGCAGGGAATAATGAATTCAGGTTCACCCCAGAGGCTTGCAGCAGAATAAACAGGCAGGGTAACTGCAAGCATCTGTTAAATTCTGTCCTGCCCTTGCAATTGCCAGGAGGTACTTTATAATGGGGTTTGTATTCGAGCCTTTGGTGCCAGATTTTTGTTTCCAAGATAATATCTGTCAAAGTGCAGAGATTTTTTGGAGGGCTGTGATACAAGTAGGGGGATGCTGGTAATGAAAATTGACATGTAGAAAATGATAGGAGGAAATCAAAGGTTTTCTTAGTAAGTGGGCACCACAATGTGTAGGTTAATTAACCTACAGACTTCATTGGATCCGGATCCTATTCAGGATCCAGCGAGTGATTTATGCCCTGATTGGGTGCAGAAAGGATAACTAGTTGGGGTTGCATTTGTGACATCTTCATTTTTGCATTTCTAAAAGCTTCACATAAACAAGTTATCCACTTAAATCTATGTGAGACCATACAGGATATGCAATGAATAGCTGAAAAGGGCCTATCTATCACAGAAACTCGTTAAGAGGATGGTTAATTATCTGACTGCAAGGGCAAGTTGTCTTTCTCTCTCTCTCTTAGTTCAAGCATATATGGCTTGAACTCTTAGTGAGGAACAGCAAATGGAGGTTTGTAGTTCAGGTGAGAGCATTTTCCTCTCCAGGTAGCTTAAAGAATGGAAAAAACTTATTAAGATCCCAAATATGTGCCTAGATTTTCTTTGCTGGGTGCAGTAAGTCTGGGATGGGATTATCTTAGTTTGTTCCTGTCCAGAAATCATCACATATCAGGAGTTTCCCCATTTTGTTGCAGAACAGGAAAGGTTTTTTGCAAAGGAATTAAATGATGTGTGAATCCAGCATTAGCTATAATAAGCTGCAGTTTGGCAAAGGAACGAGTCTCAGTGTTAAACCAAGTAAGTGCATGATCTGAACAAAAATGTTTTGAAAACTGTTGGAGAACCTGATACTTGGAATTGGTTTTATGTAATTATCCTGGGAGGGGAATCTCCTTCAGTATCTACTGTTTGTAAGGATGAAATGATAACGTGGCTGGACCCTTCAGTGTAAACTCAGAAGCAAGAAGAAATCCGGGGTTTTTTTGTAATGTGTGAGAGTTCATGGAGAGTAACTGTTATGGGAGGAGTGCTTCCAGTAATTACAGTTAGTTTCTACTCACACAAAGGAAGCAAGGACTAGATTCTCAGCAAAATGGAAACCATGTAAATCAGAGTGAGGTGCCAGAGAGAGGGAAATCTTTCCCCAAACTATAGAGCTGCCTCATTGCTCAAGTTGATCAAGCTTCATGGTATTCCTTGGCAAACCATAGAAAAGAATGGATTTTCCTTGTGTTTTTCACATTTATCTGTTTTTAAGATACAAGGACTCCCTGAAACAACATCTCAGCCTTGGCCATATTGATCAACATAACTCGTCTACTCTGGCCTCAAATCGGGAGGCCTGGAGACACACCATCTATAAGGCTGCTGTTTCCTTTGAGAACACACGCAGAATCACTCTCGAGGAGAAAAGGCAACGCAGAAAGAACCGTGTATTGCAGAATACACCATCTAAGGAATCTTTCTGTTGTGCCTTTTGCAATCGGATACGTCTGTCTCGTATTGGCCTCATAAGTCACCAACGTGCCTGTAGCAAATGTGGATAGAGCCTTCTCAAATCTTCGTTTGTGAAGTCCAGCCATGACTTTTGAAGAGTACCTCAAGGGCTCACCATGTGTGGAATTTCGTGAGCAAGAAGCAGAAAGGAGAAGATGGCCTTTCAGAGAACTGACAAGGCTCTGTCCTATAAAAAAGTGATTTAATATGCATTAACAGATATAGGAGAGCTTGCAAAAGTTCTTCTCCTGTGAAATTCTAGACCAGGTGTCATTGCCAGATGTTCTGACTGTCCAGTTACATCTTCCCCTGCAAAACTCTTCAGGACTGGGGAATGAAGTACTTCTGGTAATGTTTCTCTCTCTTTCCAATGCACAGCTTTGAAAATAGAAGTTAATAGATGTATGATTTCCGTATGAGGGGGTGTCTTAGTTTATTCCTCCTATGACAAAGCATCCCATGTTCAGGGCACTTCATCTTTCCTAAACTGTAAAAATAACTGACACAAAACCTGAGAGGAGACAGAAAAGAGACAACCCAGCCTACATTTTGTAGGGATCTGTAACAGGCATATTGCACATACAGTTTTATTTCAATGACTAATCATGTCTCCTGCCATGGAACTTGAAACGTTCAGAAGACCATGGAGTTTTTGTAAGGGAGCTTTTCACTGTGTGTATTCAGGAAATGCAGACAGATTGACCTTTGGAAGAGGAACCAGGCTGCTGATAAAGCCCAGTAGGTATCTCTTCACCAATAGTGTTAGGACAGACAGAGTCTTTTAGGTCTTTTGTTAGATCTTCCTCAAAATGGAGAAAAGCTTCTTTTTGATATGAAGCACAAAGAGAATGGGGAAGGAGATCACATTCTGAACAATTAGCTTTTAAATTGTCTTGTTGCTGGAGTGGAACAGCTTGGAAATTGCTCTTCTGCTGAAAATTAGTGAATGGCCTTTGTGTTGTCCAAGCAGTCAGTCAGTCAGGAGACACCCTGAAGGGGAATGTATTTGAGATTAGTATTCATGAATAGCCTTTGTTTACTCAAAACAAAGACAGAGCTGGTCTCTGGGACTTGGGTTTGGATCCCTTACTGTGTTCCTTTACAACCAAATAAACAAGAAAAAATAGGACCTTAAATTGGTTTTTTCTGGAAGTTTCCTTCTGCTTAATTTTTCTTGCTTCTCTCTCTTATGGGTCTGCTCAGCTTTCGAGCTTGACTAGCTGGCTGATCTGACTCCTTTTTCAGATCATGAGAAGTTTTGGAAACAGCTATGTTAGTTGTTTAAAAAGTGGCGGAAATTTTATCTCCCTCTGAAATGTCCAGCAGCCTGTTCTGGCTGTTAAAGGCTGGGGCTTCTCTCCTTTACAGTTTTTGTATAAAGGCTGGTTAAAGTGGGATAACTGTCTTCCTGAAGTCACCTTTGGGAGAGGCACAAAACTAATTCTGAGATCAGGTACATCTTAAAACAAATAGTTATTTCACATTATAAGTGCAAGGCTGAGATTCTCCTGTCTCTTAACCATGACAAAAATCATTCTACTTAAAAACTGTCCAAGAACTTCAGCTGCATTATGCTAAGAGGGAACGGGGCTTGGTTTTCTACTGCATTCAGGATTGTTTCTATCTGAATTTCTATGGAAAGATCAGAGGTATGCAGCTAGAAAGACATCATAATTTTTAGAGTCAAATGTATGTGACAAGGATGACACCTGTGTTCCCTCTTGATCTCTTTTGAAAAACACACATATTTGTGTGCCCCAAAGTTGTGTGTGGTTTTTGTTAGTGAATGTATCACTGTGTGAATTCAGCATCCAGCTGGAAAATGACCTTTGGAAGTGGGACACAAATGACAGTGAAACCAGGTAGGTAGAAAGCCTGAAGGAGTTAAGGATAGGAAAGCTTAATTCCTCTTTGAAATAGCCATTAAAATTCCATTGCTCTATCCCTCCGTGGGCAGAAGGTCAGAGCTGACCCTGTACCAGAAAAAAAACTTCTTTGTAAAGCTAAATACCTATTTGGAGGACTGGACTTTCTTGTAGCATATGTGTCATTGAGAGCTGTAACATTTGGGTCGTTTTCTTCACTACTACATATTCCCAGAAAACTTCCAGTCCTGCAGACCTCACACTGTCCTTTTATTTCCATTGTCCAGAACCCAGACAATGTCCCAGAAGATGCAGTTCCTTCTCAGTTGGGAAAACTGTCTTACCCCTTGCTCAGCTGCTCCTATATTTGAATACAGGCAGGTTTCCATTCAGGTTTTCACTCCTTGGGAAAAAAAAAAAAAAAGAAAAAAAGCTGGGCTGTCATGGAAAGAGATGGGAACAGGCAAGGCATTGTTTGTTTGGGGAATCAAGAAATGTGTTTTGAAGCCATGTAGGATAGTCCAGGGGGAGATCTCTGTTTTAATTCTGATCTAATGCTGGAGGAGGATTTTTGGTGTAGCATTTCACTGCAGGAATGAAGGACAAAACTTGCAGTGAGTGACCGTCTCTGACCAAACTGAAAGAAACCATCAGCTAGGAAAAGTCTTAAAAGGAAATGGAATTTACTGGGTAGACTAAGTTAAAAAGATGTTAAGCAGGATCTAATTTGGTACTGGAGGAGAAAAAAAGGTTTTTGTTTTGAAGAAAAACACTGTATGAATAGTTATGGAAACAAATTCACCTTTCGAAGTGGAATGCAGCTGAGGGTAAAACCAAGTAAGGTTAAGCCATTATTTGCTCAATGTTGTAAATATAAAAAAGAAAGATACAAAAAAATCATACCAGTGATATGTGAGTTGAGACAGGTCTAACTGAGATATGTCCACAATTACTCTGTCAGTAATCTACCTCCTTCCTTTCAGATAGGCAATATGGGGTCCTAAACACATTTGCTCAGGACATTTTGTGCCATGGTCATGCCAGAAGGGTTGCTTTTTGTCTCTTGGGATGTGGATGAGCTTGTGTTCTTGTTGAGGTGAAAACAGCTGTGTGAACTATGACACAAGCTCACACTTGGCAGAGGGACAGGACTTCAAGTTTTTCCTAGTAAGTACGACTGCTTTCTTGTAGTCTCCCTCCATGTCAAGTAAAACAGCCCCCTGCCCACTGAGATCTCCAGGATGCCCTTCCTGGGCTTGTGGCCCTTCAGCTATGGGGTTAGAGGCCACCTTCTTTTCTCCAAGACAGGCACTGGCTTTGGGCAGAAGCAGCAGGGCTCCCAAACAGGGTTTGTATCCACAGGTCCAACAGTGTCCTTGATCCTGCAATTAGAGTGTGGGGGGTTCTTCACCTAAGGCTGTCACTGCTAATGACATTCAGCACTACTCAGTGGAGATGCAGGTGACCAGCCTTGCCGAGTGGTGAGGAAGGTTTTTGTTGAGGGAAGAAACACTGTGTGAACACAGGATATGGGTATAAACTTGTCTTTGGCTCTGGAACGAGACTCACTGTTTGGCCAGGTAAGTCCAGTGCTGTGTGTTCTCTCTGAGGCCATTCTTTGGGTGGTTGAGAGCAGCAGCCTGGCTGGTTGTTTGGTCATCTCTGGGTGTCCATATCCAGGGATGGGCTTTGTTTTAAGGGAATGCCCAAAACAACCCTTCCTGCTCTCAGTTTGCCTGGGATGGACAAAGTAGCCACACTTTGATGCTCCCAAATGTCCCAGCTGCCCTGTGGGAAGGCTGTGCTGTGCCATTGCATCCCAGGGTGGTAGGGGATGCAGCGTAAAGTACTGTCTCCCTTCTGCTGGCCCTGTGAGCGTGGGCATGGCTGGGCAAAGGCTGGGGGAGAGGTGCTGCTCTGCAGTGGCTTGCTGGGCTTTTTGTAAAGGAAGGAAATGTTGTGTGATATTGGCTCTGGCTATGGCAAGGTGACCTTTGGCTCAGGGACCAGACTGTTCATCCAGCCCAGTAAGTCTGCAGTTTTCCTTTGCCTAATTTTTGGAAATCCTTGGGTGTCCACTGGGACACACTGCAGAATTACTTTTATCTGGATCACATCACAGATGGAGGGAGACCTTGGGTACTATTTCAAGAGTCTCTTGTGCCTAGTAGCATGTTCAGTTGGAGGACTTCTGCCCTTTAGAAAATGTGATATGGACAGTGAAATGACAGAAATGTGGACTGCACCAGAGACCCTCATCCTAGGTTAGGTTCAGGTTCTTATTCCCATCCTTTTTTCCATTCCAGTACAACCAGCCTTTGGGGCAGGGATCATAAAATGTTCCCTGATAACTCAGGGATAGGTTCTTCCCATCTCTGACACCTTTAGTGACCAAAATAAAATCTAGTTATTCCCAGGAATTTGAACACGGAAAAAGGTATTTGGCAAAAAGAACTCAGAGGAGATCAATAGAAATGTGTTTGGGTGTTTTTAACCTCTTTCAGAGGCAGATCCCAGCCCTCCAACAGCCCCTGAGGGGATTGGATGAAGAGGCCCATTTTGTAATGAGCTCTCACACAGTGATGGTTCGGGAGGGTGGGTAAAACTCACCTGGGGGAGTGGAACCAAACTTCTCATTTTCCCAGGTGAGTTGTCTCTCCTCTGAGTCAAGGGGGACTCAATATAGACAATGTTGGACTTCAGCTGCAGAAATAACAGTGCAGTGGCTTTGTGGAGCAATTGGGTTGCAATGTCACTCAACAATTCTGTCCTGGGGCTGTGCTCCAGCAGCAGCACAGGATAAGCACAGAGGATACCAAAGGTAAACTGAGCTGTCAGGGGTAGTAATGTTGGTGCTGAACTACAAACCCCATGGACAGAGTGTGCTTTTTCTATTTTGGACACCAGACCAACACCAAGTCCTGGGGCACCATGTCCTGAAAAGTCTCAATGCCAGTCAGTGACAGGGATTTTGCAAACAGCCTGAGAAAGTGATCCCTGAGGTTTTATTTTCCCTCCTCTCTCTGTTGCAGTTCCTAAGGGAAAGCCATCTCCTGTCCAAGGGTCTCGTCCCTCTCCTCTCAAAAGGAGACCAGAGGGGTGAGAGCCAGGCTGAGCCCTGGGTTCTTGTAGGAGAGTATCACACTGTGTGACCAGCAACACAGGAAAACTGCAGTTTGGGCCAGGGACGAAGCTGCGTGTTCTGCCAAGTATGTTTTCTGCTCCTGTTTCTTCTCTCCAGGTTGTCTCCTCTTGCTGCATTCCTGCTCTAATGCACCTTCAGATCCTAAAGAGAAGTCTGAGGTGTGGGATACAGACACAAGGATTTGTGATTCCCCAGCCCTGGCATGGCTGGGTAAAGCCTGGGGGAGAGGTGCTACTCTGCTGTGGCTTGCTGAGCTTTTTGTTAGGGAAGGAAATGCTGTGGGACAGTTCCAGAAAGGTGACCTTTGGCTCAGGGACCAGACTGTCCATCCAGCCCAGTGAGTGTGCAGCTTGCTACTGGTCTTCCAAATTCCTCTCCTGCAATGGGAATGTTTTTATATTCATTCTTTCCTTTTGCCTTTGTGCACTTGAAATGCCTTCTCTGCCACCCCATGCTCTGAGAATGCCCTCAGTGTAGTCTGTAATGGGGCTGTGTTTGCACAGAGTAAATCTCAACTTGAGGTCCGTGTGATTATTGGAAAGGTGTCACCTGTGCCTTGCTGGGAAGTTCCTTGGCAGCCGCACCAAGGGCTTCCATGCTCCGGGGAGATGAGAGCACTGCTGTGATGGCTTTTGTTCAGGGCTTTGCATGGGCTCAGGTCTACCTCTGGAGCTGGGACAAAGCGAGGAGTGACACCTTGTGAGTCCTCTCAAAGTCCATTTTAGCCCTGCAGGGCAATGCAGTAACGTCCAAGGCTATAATGTCGGGGTGTAAATCTTAGGAAGCCTTTCTGAAGGCACACAGATCCCAGTGCCCTCTCTCTGGGAATGGAAAAGCTGTGAGCTGCTGTGGGAGGAGTGGGCTGGGCAAAAAGTTTGTATTTGGAAAGGGGGAAAGCTCTTTGCAAAGGCACATAAATCTGTGAGACTGAAAGAAATGCCTGAGTCTCACCAGCTGTGCCCTGGGTAGCCCTGGATGCTCTGGAAGGGGCTCCAGGCAGCGCTGCAGCCCTGTGGGCAAGGACCCTGTCGCAGGGAGAGCAGGGTGTCAGCCTGGAGAGGGGAGGAGGATGTTGTAGCTCAGGAATTAGGGATTTCCCTTATCTTTTACTGTTTTTTCCAACCTCTGCTGGCAAAGCCAAATGTCAGTGTCTTCTGGGTGTTTCCTTCCTGGTAGCTGTGGGGTTTTGGTAAAGCTGGCCCTGTTGTGGCACTTTGCAGAGACAGGTGTTAGCAAACTCTCCTTTGGGCCTGGCAGCAGACTTTTTGTGAAAGACAGTGAGTAGATCCCTGTTAAGTGTCCTGTTGGCTGAAATACGGAGCAGGAAGAGGGACCTGGTCACCCTGTCAGTGGGGGTGACTCTCATCTGCCCACCTGGGCAAGTGGTTGGAACTCCCTCTGCGTGTATTTCTTGATTGGTTTTACCTGGAGAGGTCAGAGGAATGTGACTAAGAAGATATCCCTATATGGGGATTAGAGGTGTATGACAAGGGTAATATCTGTTTTTTCCACCTTGATCTCTGTGGGAAATCTTGTACTGCTTTCTGGAGTAAAAGTGGTGTGTGGTTTTTATTCATGGAAGAGTCACAGTGTGAATTCAGCATCCACTGGAAAGTTGCCTTTGGGAGTGAGACACAACTGAAGGTGAAACCTGGTACATAGAAAGGCAGCTTGGAGGAGTGAGGATAGGAAAGGCATTTCCGTTACTTGGCGAAAAGCACTTGGGTTGTGTTGGAAAGTGGTCTACACAGGGATGGAGTTTGTGCATGGGAGGGGGCTGAGAGACAGGGAGCAGCCAGGAGCAAGGAAGGTATTTTGACAGTGCACAGTGTGTCTAGGAAGGCCTGAGAGAAGGTGTCACATTTTAGGGCCATTTTCCCAGGGCTGAGTGAGGAGCTGTGATCATAACTCTGCATCTTTCCTTGACATGGGACAAAGATGCCCTCAGGGGTCATCTCTGCCAGAGCTGAAAGGGATGAACCAACTGTGAGGTTTTAAAAGAAGTGCCTGGCCAGCAAAGTACAGCTTTCCAGGGAATAAGCCTACACAGAGACTGACAGGGTTTTTGTTGTGAAGGCAAATACTGTGTGACTAGTTATGGCAACAAGGTCATCTTTGGAAGTGGAACTCAGCTAAGAATAAATCCCAGTAAGTTTTCAAGCTTTTTCCCGCTCTAATCCATGGAACAGTTTTAGGGTCATCAGTTAGCGTTGGGGTAGTGGAAGGAGGCAGATTCAGTTTGTGAGGAATTTTGCTCTGCTTTCTCTGGCAGCAGAAGGGAGCTTCACTCAACAATGAATTTACTCCTTCCACATATCCCTGCCAGCTCCTGCTCTCTCCTTTCACATAAGCAGACAGATGTTCTGAGCCCTCTTGCTCAGGGATATACAATTCATCTCATCCACACCAGTGAAAATCAGGATGGAATGCTGATGGCTCTCTCTAGCACAGCCCTGGTTGCTTCTCCTTGCAGAGAAAAGGGTGCTTTTGTGTGCACCACAATCTCCTTGCAGAGAAAAGGGTGCTTTTGTGTGCACCACAATCCCAGCTGTCATCCCTCCTGTGGATGAGCTTGCCAAGAGATTTCTTCCCAAGGCTGCAGTTCTTCCTGACTTCAAAGGCCTGGTGTTGCTTGGAAGGAGCCAATCTCCTGCAGGTCCCTGGAGGAGCAAGTGGCAGGAGAGCTGATGGTTTTTGATAGGGGGTGAAGGACTGTGTGGACACAGGGAACTATAAAGTGATACTGGGGACAGGGACACGGCCGGTTGTGAAGCCCAGTGAGTACAAGTGCTGCCCAGCTGGTGAGAATTCCTATGCTCTGTTATCCCTCTCCTCTCTTTCCACCTCCCTGAGCACATACCTTGATCTGACTGGAGCAGTCATCCCTTGGATATGAATAGAATCTGCTGACTTGTCCCTTCTTTCCCAAGCTACTCTCTCTTCCTCAGCAAATGGATCTGGGTCTGGGCTGCCAGAAATGTGCCCAATTCCATGGGCACCAACTGGTCTGACAGTCACCTTTGAAATCCACCTACACCCAACCTTGGGAATTTCCATGAGGTCTCTGCACAGGAGCGGGTCCCCATGATTCTGGAAAAGCTTTGCCATGGATGGGAGTTGTGTCTTACGGGTTCTAAAAATTAGGAATGGCAAAGGGAAATGGTTTTTGGAAAAGTGTGGGGGAGCTGAGGAATAGATGTTGCCTTGTTCCGGGGAATGTCACAAGACATGTTGTGTGAGGGAGATTTGCTGGTGCCTGGATGCAGCTGCTTTGTGCTTGAGATCCTGTGCAGGACTGACAGAGACATTTTTGTAATGAAATGTGTCAGGGTGTAAATGTCGCAGGCAGAGTCACCTTGGGGAAGGGGACGGTGCTTTCTGTCCTTCCAGGTAAACAACCCCTTGTCCCGCAAACTGGAATTGCTTCATTCTCATCTTGTTCTGTTGTTTTGAGGGGCAGAATTTTGGGAAGCCCAATGCCAGAGCACCTGCAATTCCCCAGGTGTCCCTTGGACTTGGTTTTCCCACATGTCCCCCTGCTTTGTCCTCCCATGTGTTCTGTTACAGTGTCAAAGCTTCTTTGATTGCCTGTTCCCATATTTGTCTTCCCTCTGAACAGGGATGGGAGGTGTGTGTGTCACAGAGACCTGACACTTCACTTTGGAGACCTGTTCCCATCCACACTGAAGTGGATCCAGTGGTCCTTCAGCTCTCTGATGTCCCTGCAGTCAGCAGGGTTTGCGCTGCTCCAGGAAGCAGCATGTGAGCAATGGTGCTTCCCACTGGGACCCATCTGGGAGTGGGACAAGGCTCCTGGGGATGCCCAGGAAGTGCTGGCTGGCCAGGCCCAAGTTCCTGATCCTTTTAAAGCTCTCTGATCCCCAGGGAACGTGTGCCATCAGCCAGGTTTTCTCTCTCCATGGCAGAGATTTGCCACTCCTACAGCAAACCAGGACACAGCCTGGAGACCCTGTGGGGACAGGAGGAGGAGGAGGAGGTGTGGTGGGTGCCCCTTAGTTCTGGCACCAGCCCTGACCTCCTCCCACTGACTCAGAATGTCAGTCTCTGCTCCTGCCCAGGGACCTCCTGCATTGTGTCACCTTCTGCTGCCCCCACAGCGCTGGCATGGCTGGGCAAAGGCTGGGGGAGAGGTGCTGCTCTCCAGTGGCTTGCTGGGCTTTTTGTTAGGGAAGGAAATGCTGTGAGATTCTGGCTCCAGCTCCAACAAGGTGACCTTTGGCTCAGGGACTAGACTGTCCATCTGGCCCAGTGAGTGTGCAGCTTTCCTCTGTGTTCTTGGTCAGAAGTCTTTGAGTGTCCACTGGAGTGTCTCGGAGATGTACTTGTTGAGTCTGGGTCATCTTTGATAGGGGAAGTTGTCATTTCATCGAATGCAGTAGATGCATTGATGAGGAGTCTGAGGTGGTGAACCTGCATGGGATCCTTTCTTTTTTATCCCTGAGCATGAGCAGCAGCCTCTCAGAGTTTGTCCTCATAGTCCAACAGCGTCCTTGATCCTGCAATCAGAGTGGGGGCATGGGGTGTGTCTTCACCCTTCTTGATCTCAGTTGGAATGGAATGGACAGAGTGGCCACACACCTGCTCACAAATGTCCTGTGGGCAGCCCATCATGTGCCACTGCATCCTGGTGGTCTCCTGTTGTAGTGGGAACACCTACTGCCCCTGTGAGCATGGGCATGGCTGGGCAAAGGCTGGGGAAGAGGTGCTGCTCTGCCTTGCTGGGCTTTTTGTTAGGGAAGGAAATGCTGTGGGACAGCTACAGCAAGGTGACCTTTGGTTCAGGGACCAGATTGTCCGTCCAGCCCAGTGAGTGCAGCCTTCATGTGTTTCATTTCTGAAAATCCTTGGGTGTTCCCTGGAGCACACTATAGAATTTCTTCGTGTTACTGGGTCACATTACACATGAGAAGGAGAACTTGGGTTGTATTTCAAGATACTCCAGGTGGAGGATTTGCTACTTAGAGAAATGTACTATGGACATGGCACTGACATGCTGATAGTCCAGCAGCCCACAGGAACAGGGGAGAGGTTTAGGACGTGCAGACTGACCAGCTTGTGCTCAGTATCTGAGCAAGGTTGTGGACAGTGGTAGAGGAGATGTAAAGGGGTTCAGTTCTGTTGTTTACATAGGACTTTCAGTTGACTCACTCAGGTCTCCGATCATGGTTTGTGCACATTTGCTGATAGTGCTGTGAAATACCTGTATGTAGGTAGGTTGTTCTTCTGAGCGTGATCAGATAGAAAAAGATGCAGAGCACTATAAGATTTCAGCCTGGCTGAGGTGTGAACAGTGAAAGGAGGACACTAATCTCACTGAGCAGACTGTGTCCTGGTTTGCTGTAGGAGTGGCAAATCTCTGCCATGGAGAGAGAAAACCAGGCTGATGGCACACGTTCCCTGTAAGGATCCCAAAATAGACAAATGAGATTGTCCCCCATTGAGCCACTCTGCAGGAATGCAGCAGGTTTCCGCTTCCAGTGGGCATCTTGATTGCCCAGGGTGTAAGTGAGTAGGCTGCCAGGACAGCCCCCTGGGGGGAGGTGTAGCTCCCAATTGGGAGCCAACTCTCTGGGTTTCTGTCCTCTGCTGTTCTGAGAACAGCCTCCAATTCACCTTTGGCTCAGGGACTCAAGTCACCACCTTGCCAAACCAGTGGGTCAATACCTGAGTGTTGCAACCTCAGCCAATTCTGTCCTGGGGCTCTGCTGTGGTTTGGCAATAAGAGGAACTGCCTACTTGAAATGTAGAGCAATTATTTAAATAGTGGAGCACCTCTGGCATTGCAAACATGCCTCCTGTAGCTGGAAGTCTGGACTCCTAGGAAGGTGGAGTGCATCAGTGACCCTGAGCCTAGGCTAGGTTCAGGCTCTTATTTCAAACTCTTTTTTTCCATTCCAGTACAACCAGCCTTTGGGACAGGGATCATAAAATGTTCCCTGATAACCTACCCTCAGGGGTAGGTTCTTCCCATCTTAGGTGACTGTAAACAAGACCAGTTATTCACACTCATTCAAAAATTAAGAAAGGTGTTTGGCAAAGAGAACTTAAAGGAGATCTATGGAAATGTGTTTGGGTGTTTATAACCTCTTTCAGAGGCAGATCCAGGATGGAATAGATCCCATCCCTCCAACAGCCCCTGAAGGGATTGGATGAAGAGGCCCATTTTGTAATGAGCTCTCACACAGTGATGGTTCGGGAGGGTGGGTAAAACTCACCTGGGGGAGTGGAACCAAACTTCTCATTTTCCCAGGTGAGTTGTCTCTCCTCTGAGTCAAGGGGGACTCAATATAGACAATGTTGGACTTCAGCTGCAGAAATAACAGTGCAGTGGCTTTGTGGAGCAATTTTAGACGGGTTTAGTATTCCCTGGAAAGAAGTGGTAGACTTTCTGCTTAACTGCTGTGCACTAGATATGCATCCAAGCAGGAGAAAAGTGACAACAAAATAAGTGAAATTTAAGAGCAGAGATGCGTAAGAAAAGTAAGATTTCTGAGATTTTGGACATTGAGCCCAGTGGAAAACTTCAATCCACACAAAGCCAAGGTTAATGTCTGCAAGAAAGTAGCAAAATGCAGTTCAGGCCTTTACCAACAAGTAATAACAGTGATCTGTAGATTACTGTTGTATCTGCTGGGAACTGTAGAGCAGCAGCGATGGTCCACAGCTGTGATGGGAGTGGCACAAGCTGTGGAGCTTTCTTGTGAGTTGTGCAAATTGGGAGGAGGTATTTGGACAGTCCAAATTGCTAAATTGTATGGTTTAGAGGTGAATATGGTGGCTCTGCGTAAAGGGTTGGACTTTATGATCTTAGAGGACTTTTCTAACCTAAACAATTTCATGATTCTATGATTCTAAGTATGGATTATTACAACATGAAGTGCAGTCTGCAAAGGAAGGTGGACATTGCAAGATAAGAGAGCAGAAAGGTAACACAGACTGGTGAGACTCAACAGCAGCAGTCAGAGCCTGGAAAGTTGTGTTTGCACACACTGATGGACAGATGCTGTGTGGAGACAGAGGAAACCATAAACAGATGATGAATTAACCAGGCAGAGGAATGTGACTGAAGGAAGTGTTTATTTCACTGTAGGTTCTGAGGTGGTGGCCAGTAATGTTGGTTAGATACCTCCAACAGAAATCTTGCATTTTTGTGTTCTCAAGTCTTCATCCAGCACAGGTACATCTCAGAGCACCATTTTGCAAAGCACTGTGTCACAGTGCCAAACTGGGAGTTATGGCAAACTTACATTTGGAGCTGGAACCAAAGTCGTGGTTTCCCCAGGTATGTCTGAGTTCTCAGATGGGATTTCTCTTGGCAGTACTTCTTTCAGTTTACAAGTTATTTTGCCTATTTTGTCACCTCACATTACATTAGCAACAGGACTATAAATTTGGGACTGGTATAAGAGCAAGTGATTTCCATGGCTGCATACATATTTTCCCCTCCCTATTCCCAGTGATGAACCAGCCATAGCAGAAGTTTTACATGTGCAAGAGGATTTTCCTTAGAAAGCTAAGAGCAAGTGGGCTCCTAAATCAAACTCCTCAAGTAGAGGAGAAGCAAAGGGAAATTATGAAAGACAACATGGATCAGCAAAATACAGAGTGGTGAGGCTGGTTACGTAAAGCTGTAGCAGGTAAAAAGGACTTTTCCAGGGTGTGGATAGAAATCCTTAGAGGTAACCAGACTCATAATTGTATGTGGATGCAAAAAATACACATGTTGGGTCTCTGCTCTGGAGATCCTCAAGCTGTAATGGAGGGAGTGTTTTCTGTCACTGTGAGACATTATATAAACTCAGGATGCTCAGGAAGCTCAGAAAACAACCTTGAGAATGATACTGAGTTTGTAATCATAGCCAGGTAGTGTTGAGTACTGGGGATTTATCTTGCCCTTCAACATCCAGGTGAAGTTTGGAGCACGTTAAAAGTGAGAATCTGAAACTGTTGGAGAACAGTGTGAAAGCCATAAAATTGGGTATGGCATAGACACCTGGATGGAGTGGAAAGAGGGTAAGAAGCAAAGTTAGTTACTGAATGACTTTGGTGGAAGGATAGAAAGGTGATCCTGACTCAAAAATATTTTTTTCTGAACAAAAAAGTGTGGAAAAATGTGTACTTTGACTGTTGCTGCCACAAATATACGAAAAAAAGTCCCCCCAAAACTCCACACTCTATCTCTTGTCTGAAACTCTTTGTAAAAGGGCAAGACAGATCCCAAGATATCAATATTTTTTGTAAATATATCAACTTTTCCAAATTTCTTAAGAATACATTTAGGATTCTTTAATATATAAACAGGTTGGGTTTACTCTTGAAAAGCAATTTTTCACTTTCTTTAAGTTGTAGTAATTGTTAACATAATTTCACCATGATTTTATTCTGAAAGTTACAAAAACCAGCAGCATAAAGAAAGTGTTCATTCTGAAAACTTCTGAAGAAATTGCTTTTGTTTCAAATGACCCTTCCGACCCTGTTCAAAAGCATCTGAGAGAAATGAGAATCTCAGGTTTATATGGAGCTATCAGTAAGCTAAAGGAGCTATAAATCAAAGCTCTGTCTGAGTTAATTTACATGTCTCCAGATTTACTGCTATGGTCATATCTGTGTGAACTGCTCCAGGTCTTGCTCTGGTCACACTGTCAGAGCTTCCCTAATGCATCCTGAGACCTCAGTGTTCAATGACAGAATGAACAATGGTCTCTCTGCCACAAAGAAATAACACACAAAAAAGTGCTTTCTACTGAAAAACTAAATGGCACATTTGCTCTGGAATCACTCTAGACCAATTCAGATGGGAAATCCAAGAGAATGGGATGATGGAGGTTGCACTGCACCATCAGTCCCCAGGTGAGGTGTGAAGTAACAGTAAATAAACTAATTTTGAGAGACAAATCTGACTGGCAGACTAAATAAATGAGGAATAAGATGAAGAATAGATGTTGTGATACAGGTGGCTTTCTGGAAGAAATGGGACAAATACAGTGGAGGGGAATATTAAAGAACAGGTTTTTGGGAGTGTGACAGATGCAATATACCACATGGAAAGAAAGCCAATAAGAAGAAAAGTCCTAGATAAATAGATCTGTCTAGTTAGAGATAAAGAGGATTTCTTTTGGTGGAGTATTTCTTTGTTGAAGGCTCCTTTCAATACTACTCTGGATATTGTAGAGGCCTGTGCTATTGTGTGACTATGGAAGTAACTACAAACTCACATTTGGATCTGGAACAAGGCTTCTGGTTTTTCCAGGTACATTTATCCTGATTTTTTGACTAATGCAAGTTTTTTGTGAATAGACACCAAGATCTGGGGAATGGCAGTTGTCAATGGCAGCGTAGCCCACCTTAACCTTTAGCTCAGGCAGGTGTCCAAGCAGCCCTTCCTGGAGGCAGGTGCAGGCAGGATGTGCTTTCAGTGCTCCTCCATCCATTCAGTCCTGGGATCAGCTAAGACAAAGCCTGGGTTTGCTCTTCTGCCAAGTCAGCCATGTGGCTTTGTTCTCCCCTAAGGATCTATCCCTGCCACTTCCACTGCCCTCAAGAAAAGTCATAGATTATATAAGTCATTGAAACGCAAGAATATTTATAATATTTGCATTGCCTGACATGAGGCAGAGATGTGAACTGACAGCCCAAAAAGCCAACTCTGTCCTGGGCTGCATGTCCAGCAGCGTGTCCAGGAGGCTGAGGGAAGTGATTCTCCTCTGGTCTGCTCTGGTGAAACCCCCCCCCCACCTGCAATGCTGCCTCCAGCTCTGGGGCCCCCAACACAGGAAAGACATGGACCTGTGGGAGTGGATGCAGGGCCACAGAAATGATTAGGGGGAGGACAGGCTGAGAGAAATGAGGCCGTTTAGCCTGGAGGAGGCTCCAAGGAGATTTTATTACAGCCTTTCAGTATTTATAAGTACTTTCAGGCTTACAAAAAGGATGGTGACAAGCTTTTTAACACAACTTGTAGCAAGAGAACAGGGAGGAATGGCTTTAAACTAAAAGAGGGTAGATTCAAACTAGAATTAAAGAAGAAATTTTTACTATGAGAGTGGTGAAACACCAACACAGGTTGCCCAGAGAGGTGGTGGATGCCCCACCCTTGAAAACATTCGAAGTCGGGTTAGATGGGGCTCTGAGCAATCTTACCTAGTTGAAGATGTCCCTCATCATTGCAGGAGAGTTGGAGTAGATGACCTTTAAAGGTCCCTTCCAACCCAAACAACTCTACGGATCTTTGATTCCATTTGTGGTGATTATCACCATTTCAGTCTTTGCTCATATCAGAATCCCATCAAGGAACTTTGCACTACAACATTTGTAATATTACTCTTGAAAGAGAACTGGACTTTAGCTGGTCTGTCTGATGTACAGACACTGTATTATCCACAAATACTGCAAGTGGACTCTGTCTGTGACTTGAACCCAGGTTTGCTGAGCTGTTGCAGCTGCAAGGCCATGTGTAAATACTTGCTCTGGCTACTGCAGAGCTCAGCATGTGAAACCCCAGGTAACGGAGTTAGAAGGCTCAGATTGCCTTTGCAACCACCTATAAAGCTCTAAGACCTGGACAGGGACGCAGTGTGCCACTGAAACTTGTAAGGAGAGAACTATAACCGAGGTCAAAAGGAGTCCTTGCAAAGGTTTCCTGAACTATGTGAATTATGGGGTTGGAGGATACAAGCTGACATTAGAGAAAAGAATGCTGTTGGTGATCAAGGGTAGTAAATATTCAGGAAAAAACATGGACTTACAGGCTGTTGTCCTTAACATCATGTCTCAGGGAACTGGAGTTTTAGGTGATGTTGCAGATGGAAAAGCAGATTGTTCTTTTTATTGCCCCAAAAGATGTAACACACAATTGTAACCAGCGAATGAATGAATGAATATTTTTTTATTTGATCTCTGTGTTTCTGATCCTGATCATTTTTTAGTAGATTTATTTGGTACTTTAATGGTATCTTAAACCAGCATGTTTCATCATTGCTCCCTTAAGTTATCCCTGCTCTGCTGCCCTGGGTGTCAGTAAGCATTGAGAAAACCTGCCCACATTTTTGTAGAGGTTGACACCAGTGTGCCAATCAGGGATACCTGAAACTCACATTTGGAACTGGGACCCAACTTGTTGTTACCCCAAGTAAGTTTGAGCTTTCTCTTCCATATTAACACCAGGACTGGTGTTTATTGGGTGGGTGGAGTAGGGACTATGATGGAAGCATATTCTAACTTCCTTTCAGCTTCCCTTGACAAAAGCCAGCTGGACTAGAGATGTCTTGGAATGCAAGGAGTGCTTGGCTGTGGTGTGGCAGTGACCCACTGCAGGAGAAAACAGCGAGAGAAGATGGTGATGTTGACACAGGTTTAATAGTCATGGCAGGGACTTGAAGCCTGGATTTCCCGAGTCTTAGCCTAAGAAAATATATCATGATCTTTTGGTTTTAAAACCCAAAAATAAAGTCCTCTTCCATATTTGTAACAACAACTGTTACAGTGTGAGCTGTCGGGAAGTACAAAGATTGCATTTGGAAGGGGAACTAAACTTCTTGTCATGCCTGGTTATTCTTATGGTAACTGGGGCTTCTTGTTGAGTGGGAAACTCAAAAATACAATAAATTCGTGTTTGGAAGAGGGACCAGATTTAAAGTCAAGCCAAGTGTGTAAGATTTGGAGAAGGACGGGCTATCAAGGTGTAAAGGCAGGAGCAGTGTCCTCTGGTCAGTGTCTCTGAATAGCTCTGCCTTCATGGAGAATGAGCATAAACTCTTGACGAAGAGTAGAGGGAAGAGTGAAGGCCGAAAGAAAATGAATCCAAGATTCTTTCTCAGCAGGATGCTCGCGAAGATCGAGCAGGGCCACCGGGAATAGTGGGAAGTGAGAGAGCATCCTCAATGTCTCAGGTTAATGATGTTGGTCTACCATTAACTTCTGAGTCCTGTCAGAC
The DNA here is from genome assembly GCF_001604755.1 of Lepidothrix coronata. NCBI lineage: Eukaryota > Metazoa > Chordata > Aves > Passeriformes > Pipridae > Lepidothrix > Lepidothrix coronata. The sequence goes on from NW_016690570.1 coordinate 74,758, forward strand.
AGTAACAGTGTTTTGCCTTAGTCTGAGAGGGAAAAAAATTAGAGATACCTCTGGGTTCATATTCAAGTCTTAGTTTCACACTGCACTGTGAAGAAATGTCCCAGGTGACTTAGACTACAGTATTTGCAATGATTCAAACTGGGGGGTATGGAATACTGGAGCTGGGAGAAGCAGCACAAAGGTATGATCCCAAATAAGTTACCTAATTGAATGTATGCATTAAACAGACTGATTGGGAATGGATATCATTTCAGTGTGAACTAGACATGCCTGAAGCAATTCCACAAGAGTGAGATCAAAAGTTCTTCTGACTTTCTGATTTGAACAAAAATTTAACTTTTACCTGTTCTTAGAAAGGGATATCAGGTTGATTCTTTTGAGCTTTTTATTCATTAAACAAATGCACTTTTTTTGTCTGGGGCTACATTAATAGTTAATCCCTAATTTAGAAAGTTTCTTTTATTTAATTGAAATTTTTTGAATTGGGGATTGAACTAGATGAGCTTTAAAGCTTCCTTCAAACCCAAACCATTCCATGATTCTAGGAATTTTTTTTTTTTTTAAGAAACTAAATCTCTGGCATATAAAGTTGAAAACTTGATCTGGCAATTAAAACTCAGTCTGATTTGGGAAGAAAAAGCATGGAAAAGTATCTTGTGAAAAAGACAGAGGTTCTCAGGAGGTTCATGAGCAGACATTTCAAGTCTTTTTGTTTCCAGGCAACTGTCCCATGGGTGGGTTAAGCCATCTCAATCACCTAGGACAGATTATACTAAATCTCTCCTATGGTTTGGGTGATGCATGAGTAGATCTGTGCATGAACAGAAACAGGGTATTGCTTCCCAATATGAAATTTAAGAAAAATCCATTTCATTTTTTTTCTCAATGTCATGGCTGGGCTTCGCGAACGAAGATTTGGGAAAGGTCTCTACCCACGTTTGTCACAAGCACGCTGGTGGCTAAAAAGGCCAATGTGAGACAGTAATGTCCAGTTGCAAAAGGCACAGCAGGAAGACTCCCTAGGTGGTAAATTCTGCAAGGCACGATTCTTTCTGCATTGTCTTTTCTCCTCAAGGGTGATCCTGCTGCGTTCTCAAAGGCATCAGGAGCGTTAGAGATGGTGTGTCTGCAGACCTCCCAGTTGGAGCCAGAGTAGACCAGTTATGTTGATCAATATGGCCAAGGCTGAGATGTTGTTTCAGAGAGTCCTTGTATCTCCTCTTTGGGGCTCCCGGACAAGATGGTTTAAGGTCTTAGTGTGGGCCTTCAGTTGCCTTAGATTGAAAAGACTTCCATCAGTACGATAACAAATGTAGATCCCATCCTGATCATCGAGGTCTGCCGTGGCCCTTTGGAGCATCCTGCTGAAAAAGACTGTGAATAGGGTTGGAGCGAGAACGCAGCCTTGTTTCACACCATTAGTTATTAGAAAGGGCTCAGAAAGTGCATTGCCATATCTGACTTGGCCATGCTGATCCTCATGGAGTGAGATGATAATTTTGAGGAACTTGGGGGGACAACCTAAGCATTCCAAAATCTGCCATAGAACTTTCCTGCTCACAGTATCAAAAGCCTTGGTGAGGTCGACAAAGGTTACACAGAGACCTTTGTTCTGTTCCCTACACTTCTCTTGCAGTTGTCTGAGAACAAACACCATGTCTGTGGTACTTCTGTTGGCTCTGAAACCACACCGACTTTCAGACAGAATTCCTTCTGCTATAGCGGGTTTTAGTCTGTTCAAGAGTATTCTTGCCAGGATTTTGCCAGCAATGGAGAGCAGAGTAATACCACGGTAATTTGAACAGTCTGATTTAACTCCTTTCTTCTTATACAAGGTGATGATGACTGCATCTCGAAGGTCTGATGGTAGTTTGCCTAGTTCCCAACAGCATAGTAAGAACTCGTGAAATTTAGCATGGAGTGCTCCATGTGAACACATGATAAAAGCCTCAGATTCATCCTGGTTTGGTACTAGAGAACTATTTAATCCATTAAACACTTGATATCTCTTCACCTACTGGGTATCTTCCTCTATTAAGTCACTGTTAGTTTTAGTTTAGCTAGAAATCTTTCCCTTAAATGCTTTGTGAGAGAGGTTCTGGATGGTTTAGGTAGTTTGAATTCTCCAAGAATAATTACAGAGGCAATAAAAATAACATTTTTCGGCTGGAGACCAGAATTATGCCTGAAGTCTGTCAGCGAAGGAGCATATTCACATTTGCAAACGGTGAATCTCTGCACAGAGTCTCTGTACTCCGGGTGACTTGGCTAATGCTGGACTAGGACCTGGCTTCTGTTACCTGAGAGTCTCCAGACAAGAGCACTGAAAGTTAAGAGGAGGGTTCAGGTCTTATCTAAGTTCATCTAATCTTGCTGTAGCCATCCCAGCATCCATGCAGGGCTGGCAGACCTCACAGAGGACCTTTTGGAACCTGCATTGGGGGACAGATGGGGAACATCACTAAAGTACTTGTTAATTCATTGGAGTTGCTCCTCTGGGGTCAAGATCAGCCTGTATGAGTGTGTGAGGGGGTGCAGATGTCCCTGGAATTGGGCGTAGCTCCAGGTTGATTCAAGCTGTGGAATATCATGTCTCAGACTGAGAAATGGTAAGAGCATTAAAGACCTCTGTCACACCAGTTCCAGACTGACCAGAGATTCAGAGAGTTTGCCTTAGGGGGAATGGAGAATGAGATCATTCTCTGTGCAATACAAACTGGGTATTAAACCAGTTCAGGATTTCTACTGAAGCTTGTTTAAGGGAAAAGAATAAAAAAAGGCAGAGGTCTCAGTCTGATATTGGAACAGGGTTCTACTGCTCTCTCCATGAAATCAGCCTCGGAGTTAGCTTTCTCTATAAACTGGGCAGGAATAGCATTCCAACAGCTCCTGTTCTTCCATCTGGAAAATATTCTTCAGGAAAAATGAAATTAGGCAATGTGGACAGCTCAGAGTAACATGAATCACTTCCCAATCTTTCCTGTAAATAAAGTTCATAAATATGCAGCATCTCCAGCACATCCTCCAGCTCATTAAGACAGAATAACAGGTCACAGTGCCATGGTTATAGTAGTTGGTATTTACCAAAACTATCTGCAAACTTTCATAACAGTGTGCAGATACATAAAAGAACTTATCAGTACTAGAAACAGCACCAGAGCAAGAGCAGCCCCACTCTGAGTAAGATCGAGAAATGAATATTTTGCAAAACAGGTACTGCCAAAGCTTCTTGTGAAAAACAGACTATTGTTTTATCTGCTTAAGATCAAAGCATTGCACAGATTGAAATGGAGAAAACCACCCTAATTTGGAGAGATGTATAGCTGTTCAGAAAGCACAGTGCTCGTGATGAGAGAGAAACAGAACAGCTCTAGCAATTCCTCCTCTTCTCTTTTGTTTCCATGCACCCCAGGGTAGTGATGTACCCTGGTTCCTCTGTATTTCATACAAGGATCTATCACCAAACTTTTTACCTGCACCTGTCTTTCTCTCCCTAAAAACCAATCACTGAAATTTCCAAAACAAAACTGGGAGTATGCGAGGTGGGAAGCGGGGCTGAGGGAGTCAGAACACACATTGGACTGTATTTCTTCATAGTTTGGAAAGACTCTCATCAGGTTCTTCAAAGCCAGGGCAAAGTGAGGACAGATGAACTGTAATTTAGAAGAAGGGCCAGAGAATGAACCACTGGGCTTTGTGGATTAGTTTTTTTCTGATGTCATCCTAATAGAGAACTATGGCTGTTTCTCTATGGTGCTGACAGCTGGCAACCGAACAGATGAAGAGCATTTATCTGAGTGATAGATTTTGAGACAGTTTCTAGAAGCCGAGATTTATTCCAAACCTCTCATATGGGAAGAAATTAAGAATTCTTCATCTAGGAGCTAAGCAGTCTTCAGCATTTCTACAATATTTATCAGTTAGGTATATGAACAGGGAGAAAGCAAAGGTTAATCTAAACTCTCAATCCTACACAATAACACTTTATCAGTTTAAAAACGCGAACTGAAGCTCTGGTTCAAGCTTGTGAGGGCCAATGGAAAGTACAGCCAGAGGGTTGCTGAGAGCCCCAAATCTTGGCTGCAGTATGTCTCTAATGATATTTCATTTAGTCATCATGAGAGCACTGCAACATCCATAACATTTTATTGTTAGCCGTGAGCAAAGGTTTAGGAAAGTACCTTCTCATAGAATCAGGTGAAATGCTTAGAATACAAGTTTACAGAGCTGAATGTGCAAAAAAGAGATTAACTGGAGGTTGTGTTTTTATGTGTGGAAAATCCCAGTCTGACTGACTTGCTAGCAGAGTTTGAAGCAAGAAAACAGTAATGAACATGAAGCGTCTTATATCTGCAACCTTTAGTTCCTCAACCCCCCCTTCTGCAGGGTAAAATTTAGTAAAAAAAACTGGCACTGAGCTGTCAAGTGGTGGAACATGATGAAACATTTTTTTGCTTCATCCACCTCTCCCTGAATGCAGCCATGTGCTCCTGCTTTTCAGTGGCTTCTCTACCTTTCTGCTGTAGGAGCACCATTAGTGAGACTCATGGTAAATGACTGAGATCTATTTAGGTTTAGTGGTTTATCCAGTGCCCCTCAGGACATGGGGAGAAGTGGGGTTTCACTGGTGGATTTGACTAAACCTTTGCAGAACAGGTTGAATGGCCCTGGGCTGCTCAGCTCTTCCCAGACACATTACATGTCATAGCAGTGAAGAAAGAATCACAGAATCACAGGATGGTTTGGGCTGGGAGGGACCTTAAAGACCATGTTCCAACCATGGGTAGGGACACCTGCACTAGCCCAGGTTGCTCAGGTGCCCTCTCACCTGTTGTACACATTCCTGAGTGCACCCAGGCTGCAGAGCAGAGTTGAAGAGTTGTTCCAGAGAGGAATGGCCAGGTTAGATGTGAACATCCAGAGTGTGGATGTCCATGAATGCCTTTTGAGGTGCTCCAGGGGCCCTGCCTGACCACTCTCTGTGTCTCCCATACAACCTAAGTCAACAGAAGTAGCTCCTGCATCATCTACAGTAGAAGCTTTGGTTCTCTAAAGGTGTCCTAGCACAAGATCCCTATGATCAGGCAACTTCCCACTGGAGTAATGGAAGAACCTGCATTTCTAAGGGTCTGTATGTTAAGACTAAAGGAACTGTGAATGTGTACTCTCATCTAATGACTCTTATTTTCTCTACTTTCAGAAGCTCCTCCGTCTCCTTCAGCCTACAGGCTGACCTCTAAAGATGATGAGGATTTGGAAATGTGCCTGATCACAGATTACTCCCCTGAAAATGTCACTTTTTACACTGCTGAGAAGGCCACATCTGCTGTTGTGGAGGTGGCAACAGCTGAGAACAGCGCGGAATCGAGCTACCTGTCAACCTACTGGGCCAGGAGAGATGAAATGCAGTGTGGTGCCAGTCATGTGGGCTTTGGAGAACTGGAGGGCGAGGACCCTGAAAGTGGTAATGGCATTGCTGGGGGGGTGTGCAGGGTCAGAGGTGCTCTGAGCTCTGTGCTGTTCATGTGAGCAGGACTGGTTCACATCTCCCAGCAATGCAAGCAATGCTCTATTAACTCCCACAGTCCAGAGGAATGTTGCCTTGTTGCCCCTCTTTTCTTTCTCCTTCCTCTTTGGTGGAAACAAGATTAAGGGTCAGTAGATTGGTACAGTCACAGCAGAGAGATCTTAAAAACACTTTGGGGGGGAGTGTGGAAGGAAAGCTTGACATTCCTTTGCCCAGTGGGACCCTGAAGTTTAATTACATCATATTTTATGCTTGCCCTGAAAACAGCAGAAAAGAGTATTTATGGGAGGTTTCGATGGCCAGAAATTCTAATCTATCCCTTCTAAGCAGAGATATCATTATGAGCTTCTGAATAAGTCCATTTCTGTTATTAATTAAATTTGTCTTCACTCTTTGCAGGTGCCAGCACTGTCTGTGTTACAGGGCTGTCCCTACACTTCAGGACAGGTATGTAAACAGCATTTTAGAATAAACATTGGCCTGATTAAAGGAAATATTTTCCCAAATTTTTGCAGATATTTCCTGCTTGCAGAATTGTTGTTGGACCAAAAAGTTCAGACTGGAAATTTCCCAAAGGGCCCCACAGGCTTTAAACACCAAGGCTAGGAGTCCTGGGGTAAATGTGGCCTTCCAGATCCAAGCTGGTAATTTTATGCAACCAGTGTAGCCAGTGTTCACATGCTCCTGCAATGACTCACCAAATAGCTACTGCCCATCACTGGGGGACTTCAGGTTCTGATATGAGTCAGCCTCACTGTCTGCTGCCTTTCAGACTTCAGAAGAGTTGGGTTTATTTTGGGGTGCACAAACACCTAATGAACCAATAGCTAAGCAGGTGGTTTTTGCTGTGTGTGCTCAGGGATGCACCTAAAGCTGTGGTGCATCTGAGCAAGCTGAGCTCCAGCTCAGGGCTGGGGGGTGTGTGAGTAGTGCTGCAGCCCAAGGACTGCTCTTCCTGCTGGTTCAAAGGAGCTGAGCCTGCCCCTGAGCTTGCCCTGCTCACAGAACATCTGTGCTTTTGCAAATCTTTCCAAAACACCATTTCAGGGAAATACTCATCAGTAAATGTGCTGATTTGATCAGCCTTTCAGAGAGAGGTTTTCAATGATAAACATCAAATGTGTTTTTGATGATGGCTCTCTGCTTCTCCAGAATAGAACAATGTATTTTTTCAAACTTCAGATTAATAGAAAATCCAAATACAATTTTGTTCTATGAATAAAATTTAGATTTGTTTTCCCCCTGCCCATCTTTAAAAAAATTTAGAGAGAGGGAGGAGGGACACCTCCAGCATCCTGAGTTCATAATGCACAGTATTTAGATGGTTGGCAGACTTGCACATCAGATAATTAAGTGGTTATTGAATGGCAGAAATAAAAGTCCATCAGTCCTGCTCCCTGTCCCACCAGCTGACTCCATCTGAGCAGCCTCATTAGGAAGTGTTTTAATCTGTCTGGAACGAGGATGTCTCAGTGCTCTTGTGACTCTCATTTTCTGATGCTTTTCCAGATGAACACCTGAACACACTGTCTTTATCACAGCTGGGTCTGAAAATAATTTTAATGAAAGGATTAATTTTTAATGTGGTGATGACAATGCTCCTGTGGAAAAAAGAAGTGAGTATGGATGGGGGGTCTGAAATCATCTGTCAGAAAATATCTGGATCAGTTCATCAGTTATGAATCTTCCTTCACTCTGGAACATCTGTTTATGCAGTCTATCCATACACCTTTTGTCTATCAACAGTAAGATTCATCCACTTCTCTGGCCAGACCATTTTCACCCACCTCTCAAGTACCTTTCCTTGTCCATATACAATTTTTTTTGTTTCAAGACATCTCTCCCTTTTATTTCTACATCATCCCTTCCCTTGTCTGCATTCATCTGTCAGATTTATCCCCTGACCAGTCTCCAGATGAGAGACTTCAATATAAGACCTTAATATATTTGCTTTGGCCCAGTGTCTCTTTCTTCTCTTTCTCTTGCCTGGTCACTTCAGCAGCTGTGACTGTAACCCAAATAATGATTTAACATACCTTTATTTTTGTCGCAGAATTGAAAGTAACCGGATGGTGCAGTCCAAAAAAATCTCCTGAGGAATCTTTGAGAGACCATTGAGAGCAAGAGTGAACACAGGAATATTCCTGATGCAAGGAACATCTCTTGTTGTTCTTATATATCACACCAACCGTTCTATTCTAAATTGCTTTGTTTGCATTGCTACAAAATTACTCAAAACTAAGCTTAAAATTTGCAGCTTTCTGCCCCCCCGAATGGTTCATTCACCTCTTCTGCAGGCAGCAGACATTGCTATAAATATAGATTGCCAAACATCACTGTTACTTGCACTAAAATGACAATTTCTGCCTGGAGCAGTGCTGTTTGTTGAAAACTGTGAGCTAAATATCACCTGAATGTAAATTTTTCCTATTTTGGTAGATTCAGGGTATGCATGTCTCTTAGGGTGCACCCCCTAGCCACCTTTTCATGTACAAATAAAACAATTTGAAAAGCAAAGGGAGACTTTCTCAGGATGCTGTACATCATGTCCTGCTATCCTTTGCTAGATCAGAGCAAGAAACCCCTTATTTCCCCTAAAGGATGTGCTGCTATGTGTCCCAGAAGTCCTAAATTCAGTGAAATTGTCACCTCACTATCACAGACAAAAAAAAAACAATAAAAAAAAATTATTATTTTCTGAAGTCTATCTGGCCTTACTATTTCCTGAATTTAAACCAGCTTCAGATTTGGCTTTGTATTCAGTAAAAATACAAACCACCTTTGTTCTTTTTGTTTAGGTCTAACAACCTGAGGTTTCCCAACTTCTTTTTATAACCATTGCATAAAAATATACTGTAATATTTACCTGTCCACATGTGCCCACCTTTGGACAGTGCATGCCTGTGACATTCACATGCCGCTAATGCATGAACTGTACTGGCACCCACACCAGGTCTTGGCATTTCTTTAGGCCTTTGGCTGTTATTAAACAATTCTTACCAAAATGAGAAACTTGTTTGTCTGTTATATTTGTTGTTTGAGGAATTGCTTCAGCCTTCAGCTGGGCTTTAGGAATGAACCTGGCCTTTGGGATGAAGGAGGGAAGGGGTTGGATTCACCATGGAGGGTGGGAAGAGCTACAAATTCCCTCTCCAGGACGTCTATGCTCTGTCCATGTGAGAAGAGCGTGGCTGGGGAAGGAGGGGAGCAGGGGAGCTCTTCTCCAAGCACAGACTCTGTGCTAGTAAAACATGCTTGGCCAGTGAGAGGACTAGTCATGGGTCCAGGCTGCCTGCTGCTGTGGGGGACACAGGAGCCTGAAGTGTCTTATCTCTAACTGTTTTCCCACTTCTGAGTGTCACTGCAGGACAAGGCAGCTACTTTGCAGTGGTGACACCAACCGACTGCCCTCTGCCTCCAGGTTCCATCTGTCCCTGGCAAGACTGGAAAAGAATTTTTCTCCTTTTGTGACATCAATTTCTCCATCTTCTTCTGAAGCCCCAGAAATTCCTCTGGAGGGAGGAATGAGAAGTGTGCTCTGACAGAAACACAATCTTGAGCCTTGCTTGCACCTTACACTGGTGCCCAAAGTGAGTGGTGGGAAAAGCCTTGCTGGACTCGTGGGGGTGATTCCCCCTCATAGGGTATTTCTCACCCTGCTGGATTCACAGCCTTCACATGGGGCTGATTTCATAAAGGCTCATGATTCAAACGCTTTTAGCCAAAAGTCCTGGTGCTCCATGTGGGAGGACCATGCCAGGATCTGACCCTGCAGTGCTGAGCAACAACATGACAGTGTCTCACTGGTCTCTTGCCATGGTCACCATTTATCATAGTGACCATCCCTGACCATTTAGGAGGTGGCCTATCACAGGGTGACAAAGTTACTGACCCCTCCTGCCAAGGAACAACTTGAACCTTTCTGTGTCTATTGCCCTGATTATTTTATAGTACAGATGTTCAGGGATTTGTTCTCTTGTCTCTCCCTTGACGTAACAGTCACTCTGGTATCTCTCCAGATGTAGGAAGCCTGTGGCTCCTTAAGTGCTGCATTCCAGGCAGCTCTTGGAGCTTACACTCTGCTCATGATGAGATCTGCCAAATCACCAGGAAGCAGCTTGAAGAAGCTGCTTAAACGATATTTGAACTATAAAGCAAGTAACTGAATTTCACAAATTTCCAACTGATTAACCTCATCCAAGCAACTTTCATAGATGTGGGAGAAAACTTTCCATACTCATTTACTTTTAGCATCACTTTTTAAATCTTAATTTTTTTATGCTGCACTTCAAACCTACTCCCAGCTGTAAGGGCAAGGGTTAAGGACTGTGCTGCCTTTGTTTCTACATCTGTCTTTCTTCTTCCAGGTTAAACGACCCCAGTGACAGGATTTTCCAAGTGGGGGATGAGTTAAATATTTTGACTAATGTGGCTCTGGGCATGTGACCTGCAAAACACTGAATTTGCAGGTCTAGTTCAAAGACACTTCGAGATATCAGGCTGGCAATCTCCCACCACCACAATGTGCCCCTGCCCCCTTTGTGCTTTCTTGTTTATTTTGAGAAATAAAAACCACAGAGCAAAGCGAAGGCAGGAAATAATACAGCAGGACAGGAGGTGGAAAGGGGCTCATGGCCCAGGTGAGGCAGGAAGAGGCCACAGCACCAGTTCCATGACGCCACAATCGAGATCTGGGTCACCTTTTGATGCTCATCTACACCTGACCACAGAAACCACTTCCTCTGGAAAGTGGAGCACAAATGGGGGTGGAGGTGCAGGGCTGGGGTGGCACATGGCAGGGAGGGGGAGAAGCTGTGGAAAGGAAAAGAACAGCAGACGTTAGACCACAAGCCAAAGTGGAATGAGGTTAGTACATCCTTCCCTCCCACCTCCTCACCACAGCCTGCACTTGGGGAGGGTGGGGGAGTTGTTTTGGTTATAGCAGGAAGGACTGAGTTATGAATAGAGTGGGCAGGGAAAGGAGGGGAGAAAATGCATTATAAAGTGTGGTGGGTGGTGGGGAAAGATCTTAGAATTGTGTCAGATTTCTGAATTTGCGGATAGATCTCTATACAGACCCTTTATACAGACTGAATCCATCAAAAAAAATCCTTCCACTTCTCCTGACCCAGAGGAGAAGGGAGGATGAACGGCCAGGCCGGAGTCCTGTCACACTGGCTGGGAAGATGTTGCATGGTCCATCTCTAGCACCCTCTCCCCTATACCAGCTCGTGTCCCCCAGACCTGCCTATGGGTAGATGAATTTGAACATTTTCTAAGGGTTTTGTTGGAGGAAATACCCTGCCCAACATTTGTCATCTCTCACCAAACAAGGCCCTGTGCACAAACCAGCCTCTCTTCTTATCCTTCTCCTTGTGTGACCAGGAACCCGAGCACAGACTTTATGAGGAGCAGGGCTTGAAGGTATTGATGGATTTGTTGAAGCTTATTCTGATGTGGGAATAGCTTTGATAGGATCCAAATTGATCAGAGTATCACAGGACACCAATTTGGCCTTAGACACTTCCAGGGATGGGGCAGCCACAGTTTCTCTGGGCAACCTGTGCCAGGGCCTCCCCAACCTCACAGGGAAGAATTCCATCCCAATATCCCATCTAACCCTGCCCCCTGGAAGTTTGAAGACATTCCCCCTTGTCCTGTCATTACACAACCTTGTGAAAAGTCCCCCTGCAATTCTACTCTCCCTCAAGAATTCTGCTTGAGTTACAGGCTGGGGGAAGAGGGACTCTGCTGTTCTGCAGAAAAGACACCTGGAGGTGCTGGTTGACAGTTCGCTCAATATGAGCCAACAGCGTGCCCAGGTGGCCAGGAATGCACACGGCATCCTGGCCTATATCCAGAATAGTGTGGCAGCAGGACCAGGGAAGTGATCCTTTCCCTGTACTTGGCACTGGTGAGGCCACACCACGAATGCTGCGTTCAGTTCTGGGCCCCTCACTTAAAAAAGGACATTGAGGGGCTGCAGTGTGTCCAGAGAAGGGCAACAAGGCTCATGAAAAACATGCCTTATGAGGGATGGCTGAGGGGGCTGGGCTTGTTTAGTCTGAGGAACTCATCGCTTTCACCAACACCTGAGAGGAGGGTGGGGTCAGTCTCCTCTCCCGTGCCTGCAGTGAGACGACATGGGGAAATGGCCTCAAACTGAGCCAGGGGAGATTCAGATTAGATATTAGAAGAAAATGCTTTCACTATTAGGGTGGTCAGGCATTGGAATAGGTTGCCCAGGGAGGTGGTGGAGTCACTGTTCCTGGGGGTGTTCAAGAGGTGCCTGGATCTGGTGCTGGGTGATGTTTTAGGGGTTACAGTGGGTGGAGGGTTAGACTGGATGACTTTGAAGGTCTTTTCCAACCTTGATGATTCTGTGATTCTAAATCTGAGGGGGGAGCTTCTTCCCTCAGAGGAGCTTCAGTGCAGCTCAGAGGCCCTGACAGCTTGGCAGCCCCTTCCAACATGCTTGTGTTCATCAGCACATCAGAGTGCAGGGACCCTGACACCATGGCAGGGTGGCTGTAACAACTCACAAGCCTTAGTGGGGCTCTAAGTCCACCTGGGACATCCACACATGGCCCATGTGCCTCTAAGGGATGTGGGAGGACCTGTGGGAAGGTGGGTACACTTGGGGACATGCTGGAGAACACCCACCAGCTCCTTCCCTTCATAACCACTCACCACAGCCTAACCCGAATTTTTCACAGCTTTGAAGCCCAGGGGCACATTGGCAACAGACTCTGTAAGATGAAGGTGCAGGAAAAAGGGAGATGAAAAGGGTGGATGACAACTGAGTTTTCATGACTTGTTTCCTGCTTCCCTCCAAAACTGGGGCACAGAAAAAAAAGTCTGTTGGGTAGAAAGGGAGAGAGAGGAGTACAATCAGGGAGTCATGCCTGAGAGGGAGAGAACTTGGGTGCAGGAGAAGCTCTGTATTTGTCACCAACATGGAAAAGGCTGCAGTGTCACACAGGGTTTTATTGATGGAAAGGATTACAGGTACATAACGAGGCTGCAGACCCCTCCATAGGACACTGTGGGGAAAAACCTGAGCCCCTTCCTCCACCAAGGCAGAAGGTGAGAGTCTGCTGGGGAACTGCACTTCCCTATGCCAGGCTTTGCCATCAGAGCTCAGGAGCAATTCAAGACCTGGAAAGAGAGAAGGCAACAGGAGCAATGTTACTGCTAAGGGGGAGGAAATTCCTCCAAGCACCTGTGATCCTGTGGCCCCTTGCAATAGTAACAACAGGGCATGTCCTCCACTTCCCAACCCAACTGTCCCTGTCCCAAACTGACTCATCTGTGGAGGAACTTGCAGACTTGGACCCCAGCTACACCACGGCCTCCAGAAAGGACAACCCTCACAAAGGGAGGAAACTCCCCCAGGAGTTCCAGCTCCCAAAGCCCCTCCTGCAAAGAAGAATGAGGAATATCTCTCATAAGAGAGGAATGTGGGTAGGTTTCTGTAACACTCCTAGTTAAATGCCCTATCAAATGATACAAAAGCCAAAAAATACATGCTTAAAAGCAGAAAGCCGTAAATCCTCACCCTGTGCCAACCCAGAGAACAACAGCCCGGCTGTGCTTGGCCCAGAGGCAGCTGGGAGTCGGGAGGACTCCCGGATTCACTCTGGTTCTAGTTCTCCCCCAGAAACACTTACGCCCTGTGGTTGCCCCTTTTGAGATCCCATGGATCAGTACCTAGCAGCCTCTCCCAGAGCTCAGCCAACGAAGTTGATGACGACGAGGTGGAGGATGGTGTTGGCAAAGAGGAAATCGGCGAACGCCCGCTCTGGGGAGATGCCCTGGAACTCGCCCTTGTTCTGGGGGTTGATCTGGATCCGGAGGCAAACTGCAGAGCAGAGAGAGAGAATGAGAGATTAGTGAGCACAGAAAGAGGTTCTTGTGGGAAGCACAGCCTTCCTGGGGCAGCCCAGTCCAGGTACTGTTCCACCAGTGAAAAGTTACTCCATCGTTACTACAGATGAGGAGGACACGGGTAGGGGATTTGCACAGGGCTGTCATGGAGTCAGTGCTCCCACAGCACCACACAAACACACCACAGGGGTGCCCAACAGAGTCCCGAGAGGAACAGGCTCAGAGCAGGATGAGACTCACACAGAAGTGTAGATATTCTTATATCCTCTACTGGGTGTGTTAGAAACACAGAATCACAGGATGGGTTGGGTTGGAGGGGACATGAAAGTTTATCCAGTTCTGCCACTTTCCATGGGCAGGGACACCTTCCACTTTCCCGGGTTGCTCCAAGTCCTGTCCAGTCTGGCCTTGGACACTTCCAGGGATGAGGCAGCCACAGCTTCTCTGGGCAACCTGTGCCAGGGCCTCCCCACCCTCACAGGGAAGAATTCCGTCCCAATATCCCATCTAAGCCTGCCCTATGTCGGTGGGAAGCCATTCCCCCTTGTCCTGTCCCTCCAGGCCCTTGTCCCAAGTCCCTCTCCAGCTTTCCTGGAGCCTCTTTAAGCACTAGAAGGGGCTCCAAGGTCTCCCCGGCGAACACCCCAGGTGAACACCCCAGCTCCCCCAGCCCGTTAGTCCCTGCGCTGGGGGGGCTGCAGAGGAACAGGGTGGGTTTGGGGATACTTTGGGAGAGCAGCGCCTGCAGCTGCCCCTGCTGGAGCCTGCGATGACCCCGGGAGGGACAAGGATCGGGGCTGGCCCCAAGAAGCCCCTGCCCGCCCGGGGTGCTGGAGGTGCCGAGGGGCCCCGGTGGGTCCCTGTGGCTGCCCAGGGACCCCCGCCGGGTTCCGAGGCTCCCCCGCCGCCCGCAGGGCCCGGCACTGACCGCCCAGGATGAAGCTGCCGACGGCGGAGATGAAGCCGCTGAGGAAGGAGTTGAAGGGGAAGGTGCCGACGCCAAGGCAGTATCCGAACTGCAGCGCGCCCGTGAGCAGCACGTAGAGCAGGAAGGCGTCCAGCGCCTTGAGGCGCCCGGCGGTGCCGCCGCCGTACTCGGACAGGAACCGCCGCGCCACGGCCCGCACCGACCCCGCCATGGCCGCGCCGCGCACTGCGCACGCGCGGCAGCGGAACCGCGCCTCCGACTGACGTGGAGGGGCAGCAACGGGGTCACGCGTCTCGGACCGCGCATGCGCTGAAGGTTCCGTGCAGTCCGCGCCCCCGCAGCTTGTCAAGAGCCAATCAGAGCCTAGAGCCACCTGTTGCCAGGCAGATTAGATAGCATCTCCGCCCAGGAGCCAATTAGCGCCGAGCTCCGCCTATTGCCAGGCGGATTACAGCGCCCTCAGCCGCGTCCCAGTCCCTGCGTACTGGGAATGGCGGATGATGTTTGGAGACGCTCTGGCCGAGGGAAGGGGAGGCTCAGCGGGTGCATGGGAGTTTGCTGCAGAAGGACTATCCCGGTTCTCCCAAGAGGAGCCAAAATCCTGTCGCCCCGCTCGGAGCTGGGGAAAGGCAAACCACCGCTTTCATTGCTGTTGGTTAAAAACCGTCACGACACGGAGCCTGAAGGGGGAGCAAAACGATTCTGCTCTGGAGGAGGGAACGACTTTTCAGTGAATGGGAAACAGAACTTTCGTGTTTATATTCGTCCCGTTTAAATCATTCCAGCCTTCCCCTCTCTCCAAAACGAGGGATGTGCTCAATTCGGAGAGCAAATACCCCTGAACGGGCTCTGCAGTGAAGACAGGGCATTTCCCTATCATAGAATTACAGACTGGTTTGGGTTGGAAGGGACATTAAAGCTCATCTCATCCACCTCCTGCCATGGGCGGGGGCACCTTCCACTATCCAGGTTCCTCCAAGCCCCGTCCAGCCTGGCCTGGAACACTTCAGCCGTGGGGCATCCACAGCTTCTCTGGGCAACTGTGCCAGGGCCTCACCACTCTATTATAGTAAAGAACTTCTTTCTAATATCTAACCCAAATCTCTCCTCATCGCTTAAAACCATTCCCCCTTGTCCTGTCACTATCTGCCCATGTAAAAAGTCACTCAATCTTTTTTATAACCTTCCTTTAAGTACTGGAAGGTCAGAGTAAGGTTTCCCTGGGCCTTCTCGTTTCCAGGTTGAACAATCCCAGCTCTCTCAGCCTATCTCCAGCCTTCTGAGCATCTTTGTGGCCTCCTCTGGACCTGCTCCAACAGGTCTGTGTCTTCTTGTGTTGAGAACCGCAGACCTGGACACAGTGCTGCTGTCACTGCAGTCTTGGGGCACAAATTTTGGTGGTGCTCAGGATTGCTGGGACTTGTTGGAACTTTCCCTGCTGCTGAGTGAACAAAAGCAGGCTGGAAGTGATCTCCTTTCATCAGAGAATGCCTGCATTTGATCTCTCCATGGCTCTGAAGAACAGTGTTTTGGGGGGGAGGTAATTGGTACCCCAGAGCTGGGCTGCACATCAAACCCTGGAGAGATGTGCAATGGAGGGGTGAATTATAAAGTGGTAGACCTCCAAGTTCAAAAGGGGATGGTCAATACTGCAAACTCAAACTGACAGATAGTTATTAGTAGAATCCTACCTGGTACCTTTATAGTAACTGTTGTTTCTTATGGCTGCATTATTATCACCATCTTCCATATACCATCTTATGCAGGTAGGAAGAAGGCATTTTCCACTTGCTCAGCTCACCTCATAGTGGTGATGGTATTTTGCAGCACTTTTATTTACAGGTACATCTGCCCAGCACAGCGAGGTGGGCAGGAATCTGACAAAGTTCTCTCTTTCTTCTTCTCTGTGCTGACTCAGATGCTTAACCCATACGTCCACTCTCTCAGGAACAAGCGAGTCAAACAAGCTTTAAAGGAGAACATGCTGAAGGCGTGTTCTGCCTCCCTGAGGCAGTTGTGTATTGCAGAGTAGCCTGTCCAAGTAACTGAATTGTTCCTCAGATGTAATATCAGTATTGTGTAACTGTGAATTAAAGACGCTGATTTCAAATGCTTTATGCTTCTTCATTTCTGCTAACCTTGTGTTAGCAACCAAAACATGCCAACACAGAAAGGATTTCCCAGCCTTCCATTACCCAGCCTCAGCTTTGCCTCAGTATTTCACCTCCTTGCTGTGATGTGTCAGCCTCAGCTAAAAAGAAAATTCCTACTCACTCCTTCACCCCCACAGTGGGATGGAGCAGAGGCAGAAAACAGGAAAAACTGAAACAAAAAGTCTCATGGATTGAGATAAAGACAGAGAGATGGTTTACCAATTGCTATCAGGAGCAAAACATATTGGATTTGGGGAAAGCATATGTAATTTCTTGCCAATTAAAATAGCTTTAGCTTGTGAGAAACAAAGTTAAATACTAAACAAACACCTCTAGTTTCCCCTTTCCTGTGCTCAATTTTATTCATTTATTCCAGAATACTCCACCACTGTCCTAAGCAGTGCAGGGTGGGTGGGGAGGGTTATGGTCAATACATAGTTCTTCCCTTCTGCTGCTTCTCTCCTCTCACGCTTTTCCCCTGTTCCAGTGTGGGTTCTTCCAGGCTGCAGTGAATATCTGCTCCACCAGAGATCATCTCCTCCTCCTCTGATCTTGCTGTTCCCTCTTTTGTTTCTCACTCCTGTTGTTCCCTGCTCCTCTCACTAGCTGGCAATTCCTGCCCTTTCTTAAAGATGTTTTCCCCAAGGTGCCACCAGCTTTACTTGTAGTCTCAACTTTTACTCATGCTAGGTCCATTTTGGAGCTGGGTGGAATTGGCTGTGTCCAGCATGGAGCAAGAAGTTCTCACAGAGGCCACACCTGCAGGCCCCTTGTTACCGAAATTTTGCCATGTACATCAACTGTGGACTAACACGGCCAAGTGACCCTAAGCGCCATGCCCACTCAACTTTTAAATCCCTCCAGGAATGGTGACTTAACCATTTCCCTGGGCAAACTTTTTCAGACACCATGCTTGGTGAAGAAATTTTTCCTAATATCCAGAACTCCCTGGCACAACTCAAGGCCGTTTCTTCTTGTGCTACAACTTGCTGCTTGGGAAAAGAGATCAACCCACACGTGGCTTCACCCTCCTTTCAGAGAGCTGGAGAGAGCGAGAAGGTCCCCCATGCTGAGCTCCCCCAGCTCCCTCAGCTGCTCCTCGTCAGACTTGTGCTCCAAACCCTTCCCCAGCTCCATTGCCCTTCTCTGGACACACTCCAGCCCCTTCAATGTCTTTCTTGTCATGAGGGGCCCAAAACACTGCAGGATTCAAGGCAAGGCCTCAGCAGTCCACAGCACAGTGGAGTGGTCACTGTCCTGGTCCTGCTGCTACACTGTGGTTGGTACAAGCCAGGTTCCCCTGGCCTTCTTGGCCACCTGGCCACACCTGGGCTCATGTTCAAGCCGCTATCAACCAGCACCCCCAGGCCCTTTCCCACAAAGCAGCTTTCCAGTCACTCTGCCCCAAGACTGGAGCACTGCAGGGGTTATGGTGACCCAAGTGCAGGACCTGGCACTTCACCTTGTTGAATATCTGTTTGTCTCCTCCCAGAGCTCTTTGATGAAACTTGCAAGGTTGTGAGATATTGAGATCCTCATTGTTTTAGAAAAAATGCATAACCTCAAACATGAAAAGATCTAGTATCATGATCCACAGCTGTCCTAAGCTTGCTCACTTTCCCCCCATGGCAAGGGACTCTGCAAACAAAGTGCACTGCTCCATTTTGTTATAGACTAATTTCATTGTTTATTCCTTGTCTAGGGTCTAACGAAGAAACTGTGTGGCCAGTCTGGTTTATTGGATCCTTCTTAACAGATTTTTCCAACTACCAACTGAAGCCAACCAGACCTATTTTTTTCATGCAAATTGCCTGATTATCCTTTACTTCTGATATGTTTTTTCCCAAAGTAGGGTTGATTAATAGATAAAGAAAAGAAATGGAATTATGGTCAAAAGCCTTGTTTCAAGGTACACAGAAACAAGGAACAGCACTTGCACCATGCAAGTGTGAGGTTCAGTGTCTGCTGCCAACACACCACTGGGAAGGAGCAAAAGGGATGATCACAGCACTGTGAAATTACTGTGCTGTGACTTGTATACAAGCTGGCATAACTCATGTCCAGAATAGAAGCTTTGGAGAAGGTTAATCAGGGAGACATCCATGTCGGGTCACAAAGTACAAAAAGAACCCCCTGGCTTTCTAAACTCCTTCTCAGAGAAGAGTCTCAGGGCACCTGGATCCAATCCCAGTCCCAGAGATGCGTAATTGAGCCTGTATACAACTTTGTCCTGCAGGATTAAGGATGGCAAACCAAACATATTTATATCAATAAGTGATTTATTTAAATTGATGATGATATTGATTAGACTAAAAGACTTTAATCTGAAATACTACAACAGAGTATAGATGGATAGTATAGTGCATATATAATATATTTACATATTATCAGAGGCCTGGAGCACCTCTTAATGGCTGAGAAACCATTAATCTCATGGTTTTATCTCATGGAGCAGAGAAGAAGGTGTTCAGGGTCTGATGGAACAGAGGATAGGGCCTGAGGTGCAACATTTAATCCCGTATGTTTGAATCCAGAGCTGATCCAGTCTGGGGTTGGAAGGAGGGAGCTGTGAGTTAGGATGGCTGGTGGTTCCTGAGTGTTGTTGGCAGTGTGTGTTACAGTCACAGGATGTAATGGATGAGAACTTAACCAAGATTTGACCCCTCCTCATGGCTATAAGAAACTTGATAAAGAACGTCTCTGATAAACTGTATTCAATAAAGTATGTAGTTGTTATGACTGTACGTTGCTGAGAACAGAGCTGTGTTGGGCAGGACACGTCTCAAGGATGAAAGATCACCACCTCCCTAAGATCCTGCTCTATGGTGAACTTGCCACCAGCTGCCGCAAGAGAGGAGCCCCAAAGAGGAGATACAAGGACTCCCTGAAACAACATCTCAGCCTTGGCCCTATTGACCAACATCACTGGTCTACTCTGGCCTCCAATCGGGAGGTCTGGAGACACACTGTACATAACGCTGCTGCTTCTTTTGAGAACACACACAGAATCATTCTTGAGGAGAAAAGACAACACAGAAAGAACCGTGTCTTGTCGATACCACCTAAGGAGTCTTTCTGCTGTGCCTTTTGCAACAGGACATGTCTATCTCCATTGGCCTTTTTAGCCACCAGCGCACTTGCAGCAAATGTGGGTAGAGTCCTTCCCAAATCTTCGTTTGCAAAGCCCAGCCATGATGATGGTGATGATGTTGCAAAAAGGTAGGAAACATGTGTGCAGCTGTTCCATGACCTCTACATTTGACCACACCAGGGTGCCTGACCAATACCCTAGGAATTCTCCAGTTACCTGAGACTCTGGGCATTGGCTGAAATGGGGATTTCCAGCTGACATATGGACCTGCATTTTGAGCATTAGGTGGTAATTGGTGATATATTTCTTCTTAATCACTGTTCGCTCTCTCTGCAGTAATTATTTGATACATTGCTAATTTTCTTTTGTATTTTTTATACATATATCCAATAATTTTATTGTGCTTGTTTAAAAAACTTTTCATATTTTGCAATGAGTAGCGTATAGTCATTTTGTTGAGTACCGTGCCTGTCAGCAAAACAATTTGGCATCACAGCACAGGATACGAAACAAAATGGCTTTTTTTTAAGTACACAAAAATGTTGCCAAGACAGACGTAGACCTGGGTATTCCTGGATGGGAACCTTGTCGTATTTGGGCCCCTGAGTGGTCATGCTATGCTTTACGTGAGAACTGGGACTCCTATTTGAAGGAGGCAGAACCACGTAATGTAGTGAAATGTTTACAAAAGGTTTCAGTAGAGAAGGGGAAGGAAGGAAATACTCTAGGGAGACGAGGAGGGATTTTGCTGATTGCATATCAAAAGTAGCATCAACAGAGAGAACAAATGTGTAAGGATAAGATTATTTTGGAGAAGCAAGTATGTGAATTGCAGGGGAAAATAGTTACGGTGCAATGCCAAAATCGACTATTAATGGAGAAGTTGGACACTTATCAAACAGTAGCAGAAAGAGAGGCTGTCCGGGTAGCCCAGTATAAATATTGAAAGCAAAGGAGTTGAGTAAATAAGAAAAAGTGCATGCTCTGATTGCAGAGGCAGGGATAGACTAGGATCCTGAAAAATGGGATGGAGATATATAGGATTCAACTGATTTAGATAGTAGTTCAGAGGGTGAAGTGTTTGCTGAAGCAGAGCCAATAACATGAAGAAAATTGGAAGGTGATGCTACTGGTTATCCAGTGAGGCATGATGCCATGGATGATTTTACTCAGGATGAAATCAACAACATTATGGATACATTTAGACAACAGCCTGGAGAGTCTTTCATCTCCTGGGTAGTCCGGCTGCATGATCTTGGTGCCTCTGGAATTAGATTCAACTCGGAAGACAGTAAGAAGTTTGTAGTGTTAAATTTTGATTCATTTGTTCAGGATGCCTTCCAAGGCTCAGCTGGAGAGACTAATTTATTGGCTGTAGTGGTGGAAGGTTGTAATAGAAAATAGCCCATGGAAGGGGAGTAGCCCAGTGCAGATGGGCCCTGGAATACTCTATGGGATTGTATTCAGCGTATTAAGGCGGAAGGAGTGAAGACTGCTGTTTTTACTGGTAGTGCAGACACTATGCTGCAAAATTGTCAGCTCCAATTCAAAAGAGGATTACTAAGACTGCTCCACATGCATATAAAAGTGTTATTATGATTTTACTGATAAATGAAACAGGAAACCCCATAAGAGATGTCATAGAAAAAATCCAGCAGTTAGGAGATTTGGGGAAATGGGGACTCAAACAAAGTGGGAGAGGTGATAACAGGAATGGTGAGGTGAAAGACAATTAAATCTCTTGAAAGGAAATGTTTGCTGCCTTGCTGAAAGATGGGATGGCCCAAAATAAGACTGATGGGCTCCCCACTAATGAGACATGGAGTTTAGACAAGCAGTGTGGGTTAAACAAACCTGTTACAAAAGTAAAGAGTTCAAGTTCAGGCCAAAAAGATGACATGATGGATGGAGCAATTCGACCTTCTGCTCCCCTCCATGAACCTCAGTGGGACAGGACACTTGCCAAGAGAGGGCTCCTGTACTGGGTCTGGCTGAGCTGGAGTTCATTTCCCCACAGCAGCCCTCATGGTGCTGTGCTTTGCATTGGCAGCTAGGAAGGTGTTGATAACACACTGGTGTTTTGGCTACTGCTGAGCAGGGCTGGCACAGCATCAGCCCTGTAACATTCCTTCCTCAGTCGAGGGCAAAATTCTGAGAGGGGACCCAAGTAGGCCAGCTGATCCAACCTGACCAAAGGGACATTCCAGACCATGTGACGTCAGCTCAGATATAAAAGCTGAGGCACAGAGCAGGAAGGCAGGCATCCATTGTCTGCAGTGGCTGCCTGCTGAGGAACTGTTACACGTTCTGAAGCCCTGCTTTTTAGAAGTGGCTGGACATCTCTGCTCATGGGAAGTAGAGAATAAACTGTGTTATCTTTCGCTTCACTTTTGTGCATGCAAGTGTCTACTTTGCTTTTGCTTTACATAATCTGCCTTATCCCAAGCCACAAGTTGTTTTCCCCCTTACTCTCTCCCCTGTCCAGCTGGGAAGGGGAGTGATAGAATGGCTGGGTGGGCACCTGGCGTCCAGCCAAGGTCAACCCACCACAACCCCCATTGGTGAGTCAACTGTTCAAGGGACAAAAGTATACTGATCTCTATCCATGGCCAGATGTTAAATGTTGCAACAATTGAAAGAATTAAAAGCAGAGGGAGATGAAGGCCAAGCTCCAGCACAACGATGGGCAAGAAAAGACCATTATCCTCACATGGAGCTTCAAATGTATTGGAAAAATAAATCTTGTCAAATAGTTAAGGCCATTGTTGATGCTGGAGCAGAGACCTCTTTAATTTCTGGTAATCCTAAAAAGTTTAAAAAACAAAAAGTTTTGATTACAGGATTAGGTGGCAAACATATTAAAGCCATACAGACAAAAACTGAGACGAAAATTGGCATCCTGCCAAAGCAAACTTATTCAGTGATGATTGTTCCTGTCCCTGAATATATAATTGGAATTGATATTTTAAAAGGGCTGACTTTACAC
The DNA here is from genome assembly GCF_001604755.1 of Lepidothrix coronata. Taxonomy (NCBI): domain Eukaryota; kingdom Metazoa; phylum Chordata; class Aves; order Passeriformes; family Pipridae; genus Lepidothrix; species Lepidothrix coronata. Next base: position 97,330 of record NW_016690570.1, read on the forward strand.
TTGCCATCAGGTAAATATCAATTTGGAACCTAGACATATAGGTCAGCCCAGCCAGTTTTAATTGGGGAAGCTAAAATACCTCTGGGACAAATTCCACCTGCCACCAAAGGAATGACAATGAAACAATATCGTATACCAGGAGGACATGAAGAAATCTCACAGATCATTAAAGATTTACTAGATACAGGAGTGTTGAAACCAACAACCACTGCCTTTAATAATCCTATCCGGCCTGTTAAAAACAGTGATGGAATGTGGCGAATGACAGTAGACTACAGGGAGCTTAACAAATACACCCCACCACTGACAGCTGTGGTACCACATACTGTCACTTTATTGAAAAAATACAATGACACCCTGGAAATTGGTATGCAGTAATTGACTTAGCTAATGCTTTCTTTACAATATCCATTGCTGAGGAACATTGGGATCAGTTTGCTCTTATTTGGCAAGGCAGGCAGTATGTGTTTACCCGCTTACCTCAAGGGTGGCTCCACAGTCCCACCTTTGCCATTGAATCATGGCAGAACACCTGGATGAATCGTCCTTGCCAGAGAAGGTACAAGTGATACATTATATGGATGATATAATGATTTATATTCTATAACTGTTCATGCTATAAAGTGACTAGTGTGAAGGCATTTTTTTGAGTACCCTGCCTGTCAGCAAAACACTGTCTTACAGTCACAAGGTGTTATGGTCACAGCGTGTTACAGTCACAGCATGTTACAGTCACAGTGTGTGTTAAGCACTGTAACTGAAGCCTTGGGAGCAAGGCCTTGTGCATCTGCCAGCGTTTTGGAAGAGCAGGTTTGGAGAGGTGGGTCCATGGCATTTCCTTTCCACCTGCTGTGTCTACGGGATGCTGACAGAAAGCACCACCTTTGTCCTACCTGGGCACTGCTGTTTGACTTCTGTAAGGGAAGGTTGATACAGGAGAAGTCTGAGGCTTTCTGAGCTGTCTGTAATCAAAAGCTGTGAGTTTCTGCTGTAATGAGTCCCGGTGAGAACACTTTGTCCAAGCCCATCTCACACTGGACTCCATTAAAGTTGCTCCAAGCAACTTTGTTTCTGCTTCTGCCTGTCATTTCCCCAAGGCACCTTGCCAGATTTTGCCACTGCTATAACTAACAGGGAGATGGTACCATGGTCCTCAGGGGCTCATTAAAATGTTGACAACCATAATGTGCTTTGTGTTGTTCTTCTGCCCTCCCTGCAGAGCTGTGAGCATTGTGTAGTTAATTAGGGAGCTCCCAGATGTGTTTCAATGAATACCTACAGCACCATTTCCGTTTATCTTTTGTTTTAATTAGGTATGACAGGAAGAATGGAAATGGAGCCATTTTGAAAGGAAATTAGTCCAGCTTATGCCCTGGAAGGAACCAGGCAGAGAGAGGAAAAGTATCTTTGTGATCAAGCAGAGTGTGACCTGAGGAGAGTCAGACTTGGATTCATGTGCTGGCAGTAAGACAATTCTTATTCCAGTGCCTTCTCCTGTTACTGCAACCCATAGTAATGCCAAAGGCCTTATTTGCAAAGCCTTTCTCTGCTCTAATTAGCACTACCCTTACCTACTGTACTAATTCTACACAGAAACAGGAGGAATAATTATTACCATTGCAAAGGTTTTCAAGGCCTTTCCTAACGATTGAAACAAAAAAACCTTAATTAACAAAAAAGTCATACCTTTTACTCTGATCCCCCTGAACTCCAGTTTCCTCAGGACATGAACCCTGAAAAGAGCTGGCTTAGGGGAGAGATGGACAGGTGACAGAAATTTTCAGGGACAATTAGACCAAGAAATATTTAAACAACAGAATGAACAGAAGTAAATTAAGAAAAACTGAATGCACATGTGGAAGGAAATGGCATTGGCTTGCAGATAATTTAGCAGATGAACAGGGCAGCTGGGTATCCACTTGCCTGGTTCAGGAATTACAGAGTGAATGAGATAGAGCTACAGAGAGGAGCCTTCACTTGGGATGGCTTATTTTCTTTAAAGTTAATACCATTTTGCCACATTTTCCCAACATTTTCATGACATGGGAAGTTATAACATAGAAAGCTCAAATGTAAGCAACTAGAACACAGGGATGAATTTTTTTAGAAAATGTCAAAATAATTTTTGGAACTGTTGATTTAAAATTCATATTGTTCCTCAGGGACAAGGGAGTGGAGCAGAGATGACAGATCTTTAAGGAAATATTCCACAGAACACAAGTGCCAGTGATCCCCAGGAGCAAGAAATTGGGTAAGGAAAGCAAAGGGCCAGCATGGCTGAGTAGGGACCTGCTGGTCAAAAACGGGAAAGATGCAAACGCACAGGAATGAAAAGAAGAACAGATGACCTGGGAAGAGTCTAGAGATGAAGTTCAGTTGTGCAGGAATGGGGTGAGGAAGGCCAAGGAGTAGCTGGAACTGAACCTGGCAATGGACACAAAGAATAATAGAAATGACCTCTATGGGTATGTCAGCCAGAAAAGGAAGGTCAAAGAAAATGTTACCTCCCAAAGAAACACTGCTGTAAAACTGGTAACAACAGATGAGGAGAAGGCTCAGGTGCTCAACAACTTTTTTACCCCAGTCTTCAATAGCAACTTCTTTTCCCACACCTCTTGAGTGGATGGACAGCAGGATGGGGGAGCAAAGTGCTCCCTACTGTAAGTAAAGACCAGGTTCATGACCACCCAAAACATCCTATGATTCTATGATATATTATTTATAGCCGAAAGAATGGTAAGGACCCTTGTTAGCAATACAAAACAAAAACATAATCATAAGTAAAACAATAGAAGTGAAAGAAGTAAATAGCAATATTTCTTACAGTTAAAATCTATGGATTGAAAAGAATTGTTTTGAGAGAGTGAAGTAATATTTCCTTCTGAAGCTTAATGGTTCTTTCTTGCTTTTTTATTAATGTGTTCATAACATTTCACTTTTTTGTATCAATATTTATTTCAGGGATAAATAAAGTAGCTTTCTTCTTTGAGCCTTGCATGTTCTGACCTGTCTAGAAAAGTGCACAAGACTCCAGTTCATGTTCTCAGCACTGTTCTGTTCTTGTCCCAGGGGGGCTGGGTTATACATCTGGTTTTGTGGGTTAAACCCACTCTGTATCATTGTATTTATTCTAATCTTTTTAGTAAATTGTAACTCTGACTTGTAATCTCTCTTGAGTTGGGTTCATTTCTTCCACCAATTTACTTTTACACCAGCACAGGGATGTACACCATTTTTTGAAGTTAAGAAAGGGTGGAATTCAACTTTTTAGCCTGGAAAGAGCAGGCTCTGATGGGATGTTATCCATGTATAAGAATACCTGAAAATAGGGTGTAAGTGGAAGAGAGACAGATTCTTTCCACAGAGTTATGCAGGGACAGGACAAGAGCTAGTGGGCACAAACTGAAACATGAGATACTCTGTTCAAATATCAGGAAACACATTTTTCTGTGGCGGTGACTGAGTGCTGGACTCAGTGTGCAACACAGAGTAGAAAACAGCTCTAATTTATGCTCTAGTGACCGTCTGCATGCAATGTTTCCTGTGCCTGACTGTAGTGGTTTGAAGCTGGCTCCCTGCCAAGTCTTGAAACCTCACTGCAAGAGCTCACCCCCCCAAAACCAAGGGAAAAGAAAAAATAAACCCAAGAAAACCGAAATGAGAGAGAGAGAGAGCGCGCTAAAGCAATATATATATATTTACACTTATATTACATTTTTGTACAATTGAAATATTATGTACAGTTCCAAAAGGAAAACGGAAAGGGAAAGGGAAGGAAAAAAACAACCAACCAAAAAATAAATATACACACAATCAGAAACTCAGGATCTAGCAAACTAAAGAATTAGCGAAAGAATATCTTACTACTCTCCTTAGGACAACAGAAATCACGCTGGATGACCGCCGGCACCCTCCGCCTCCCAAGGTTGGCAAGGCCTCACCAGGCCTCACTCCCCATATGGCGGAACCGACAGCAGGGAACCCGCACCTCCAGAGCCACCAGAAGGGAAGAGAGCGAAGGCCTCTCCTCCCTTCTTCTTTATACCCCTGGATTACATAAAAAATCTTAGGGAACACTGGGTAATCTGACCACTTCCTTGGTCACAAACTGGTCACCGAGGAATGCCTAGACTAAAACTACTACACTGACTCATAGTTCAGAGGTTTGCAGACAGTGACCCAACAGTGATAGATATTCATGGTGGGAAAGGCTAAGCTTGATGCAACACAGAAAATAAATGTTTGGGTGCTACAACCAGAGCAGGAAAGAAAGGTGGTGTTCAGCAGGGTGGCCTCCCTGAGAGGAGACCAGGGGCTGCCTTCATGGTGCCCTAATACCAGACACAGAGTTCCAGAGGGCTTGGCAGTGGACTCACCTCAAACCAGGGTTAAGCCAATCAATGAAGCTGATGGTGCCTCTCAAAAAAAATATTTGCAATATTTGTCATACACTCTTCTCTAAGAGAATTTCTTTTTAATTTAGTGAGAAAAATAAGATATTTTGGCAAAAGGTTTTTACAGGAGTAAAATACAACCAAGAAAGCATTTCACTAAAACATTCAGCACAAAAACCCATTCCACAGGAAACATCCACTAAAACAATCCATACACCAGTTTTAGTCAAACACAATTCACTGGTTTTAAGTTACCCGCAAGAGAAGAAAAAGAGTAAAAGAAAACAGATTAAAAGAAATAAAGAGAGGGAGAAGAGAGAAGGAGAGAGAGAAAAGAGAGGAGAATAGTTACCGACAAGATTCAATGGTTCACATGGCTGGAGAGGGAGAAGGGAAGAGGAGGAAAAAAGTGTTACTGACTCACATAGTTCAGGCTGCAGGAGGGAAAGAGAGAGAGGGAGACCTCATGGAGTCTCATGTATTTACAGAGTTCAGTTTTCCCTCCCAGGCAGGATATCTGGTCAGTGCCTTCCAGACCAGAGTTGTGCTGTAGCCAGTCACAGGCCACAGGGGTGTGGTGTGGGTGGGCTGCCAGGCAGGTCTGCCTTTACCGACAGCCCAGCTAAAGGCCTTCACTGATGCCATGTGCTTTGCATGGACTGCAGGCCTTCACCTCTGCCGTGTGCTTTGCGTGGGTGCAGGCCTTGCCTTCCAGCTCTGCCCTGTGCCCTCAGCACAGGCCTTATGTGCAGGCCTTACCACGTTCCTGCAGGTCTGGGCCCAGACCTTCCCCACATGCACACACATTCACAGTGAGTTGGTTCCAACCTGTATCAATAATTCAGTGAGATTTGGATCTAGGATCTCACAGGAGTGAGGGGAAAATAAAAGGTGAGAAACAATCCTGTGAACAGCAAAGTCATAGAAGAAGAGGGGAGTGCTCCAGGTGCCAGGTCAGAGAGGGGAGAGACCACGGTGGAACAGGGATGTTACTGCAGCCTGTGAAGAGGACCACACTGGGAAAGATCTCCACATTGCAGGCAGTGGATGAGACCATGGTAGTGCAGGTGGATTTTCCTTGAAGGAACTGTGACCTGTGGAGAGCCCATGCTGAAGCAGGTTTACCTTGCAGCTCACGAGAGCCTCAGGGACTTCCCTGCACAGGTGCCAATAACTGGGACACCTGGGAGCCAGGGCAGCTGCTGGGTCAACTCAGGCTGAGTGTCTCAGTGTTGCTGGGGGATCCCTGTGCCTGGGTGGGGGTGCTGGTGGTGCTTGATCTACCTTGACACATGTCCCTGGTGTGTATGTGCTGAAGTGCCTGGGGTGGACATATCTGTGTGCCTGTGTTTTTGCTCCAGGAACGAAGATGGATTAAAGGAATACAGGCACCAACTTTAAAGAATAAGTGTGTAAGTTTACTACAGTGCAAAACAGTAAAGAATTACAAAGGAAACAGTGGCTTATGAAAGGATACACTTAGAAATGCAACTAATCATTACTACGAAAGTGTCTATAGTGATTAAGAGAGAGATACATCGCCAATTACCCTATTTAGATTACCATCATCCAGACCTGCACATCAGCTGGAGAGGCCCCTGATCACAGCGAAGGGCTGGAGAACCACTCCTGGTAATTTGGAAATCCTACACAGTGCGTCTACTCACAGGGGTGGCCTCCATCTTTGCTGTGAGAGAGTCCAGCTTATATAGTGTTAAACAAACCAGCTGACATCACTCGATTGGTGCAGAAAAACAATCTGGCTTTCTTCACTCCTTGGTTTTCCCTTGAAGCCTGGCCAGGGCCCAGGACAAAGTCAGGGAGTCAGTTTGGACTAACTACTACCAAATGCCCCATGGCCTCGACTAGTCTCTGAATACAGATCTGTGGCTACACTTATATCTCAAATATGAACCAGCTGCAACCATGTGAGGCCTACTGCTTTCATGGCCTTGACATACTAATTATTAATAATATGTTGTGCTACTTTTAAAGCATTACTAAGGATTATATAGCATCTTGGTTAATAAGCAGATATATGGCTAAATACAATACTAAGCTAAATATAATATTAGGTTGGAGGGTTCAGCTATAGGTCAACTTTGGCTCAGGGATACCCCCAGCATTACAGCCCGGAAGGTATGAGCCACACTGAGGAGACGTAGTGGGAGCTGCTAGAGCTGCTTCCCACAGATTCTACCTAGGCCTTACAGCAAGGTACCCTCTAGGTCCCTTGGGCACCACCATGTCCAACAGGTCCCTCTGCTTTGGCACAAGAGGAAACAAACGTTGTAAATCCATTCAGAAGTGGTAGTAAATTGGGCATTGTATGAGGTCTCCCATTTATGCATACTCTGATCTCACCTGAGCTGTCCTCATGGATTACTGCTCGGCCTTCTTTGCTTCTGCTTCAGACTTCTGCCACCAACACTCCCCACTGACCCCTTAGTTTAGATCAGGGTGGGCAGGATATTTCCCGGTTTCCTCATATGCTGGCACAGGGCAAATTCATAACATGAGTTTGCAGGTTATCTCAAACCTGGCGAATTTGGATCCAAGATCACCATCACTGGGAGGGCTCCCAGGCATGGAAGCATCCCTGAACTTACAGAGATACTACTGCCTGTAACAAAGAGGAATGGACATGTCAGCCCGAGGTGATCTGGACCACAGGAATACCACTTGAAAGAATAATTTGTTCATTTGTCATTCTCAACAGATATAAGGAAAAAAATGTTGGAGAGGATAGTTAGACTTCAATCTGTGTGATCAAAGCCATGAACAACCTGAGAGTCATTTGAAGCTGGCCCAGCTGTGAGTGGGAGCTGAACCTTCAGATATGTGTTTCAGCCATGGTTTGAAGTAAGTCTAAGTGTCCAAGAGCAGAGAGGAACAGGGTTGCAGAAGAGGCAGCTTTTCAGTTTCCTCCAACTAAACGTCTTGTTCACTTGTGGTTTGGCTGGGGTTTTGTAGTATGGGTGAAGTCAAAAGTTTATGGTAAGGTCTGCCTTGAGAAAAAGATATTATCTGCATTACTTCTGGCCACTGAAGTAAAATTTAGATGACAAGTTACTGAGGAAGTAACAGGTTCAATTTCCTTTAGTGTTTGCTTGTTCATCAGCACCCTTTAATCTGTGCAGTAAAAGATAGTGTTTCAATCAGCAAATGAAAAGGAGATGAAATCCCACATGAGTACCTTGTGTCTCTTAAGAATGGGCAATCCGACTTGGCTTCTGGAGAGTGTTTTCCTTTCCAAATGCTCTTTCTGTCCTGACAGTTGAAATCCAGTGTAAGGTTCCAGGCATTTTAGCTGCTATTTAATTAAATACATCCATAGAGATGAATGAGGCCTGAATAGGAAGATGGACAGCTCTGGTTCAAGGCTGAACTCAACTAATGGGGTATAAAAAGAAAAAGGAAAAATTAATGGAAATAACCAGTTTGTAATATAGCTAAATAACTTGTCCATTACTGTGCCAGGCTCACCAATCAAGAAGTCTCTAATTTTTGTTCCTTGACAAGTTCAAACTTAAACACAAATGAATCCTTCCAGATAGCACCAAGTAAGAAGTGTTTACTTTGTGTAGCAGAGATGGTGAGATAAAAACCTCTAACAATATGGGTAGAACAAAGTAATAAAACCCATTTATTTTTTGCAATACCTGCTGTGAACTCTGAAGTAGAGGAAGGCTGTAATAATAACAATACTCATGTGGAAAAGGAGGAATTTATGTAAAAGTTTTCAGAAGGGCTAGTTGGTGGAGTTTCTCCCTTTTTTTTCTTGTGGTTTCTTACATTGTGTCCCCACCTCTAACATTTCTGTCAGAGAAATGGTGGCATTCTGTCACTGCAATGTAGTTGGCTCAGACTGCCTTGCTGTCCTGGCTCAAATGAGATTTTAAAGGCTCTAGGTTGACATTGGTAGGAATAAAAATGCAGGCATTACTACACCTTGACCAGAATCCAAGGTAAAAATCAGATGCAGAGAGACAGATGTGCTTCCAAACAAAAACAAAAAACCCACAAACAAACAAACCCCAAACCAAACCAAAAATCCACAACAGGGAAAAGAAAGGAGAAAATATTTCAGTATACAAGGAAAGTCACATCAGTACTTGGACAGAACGATAGATATGACAGTCATCACAGCAACAGATAAATCACAGAAATTTAAATATGGGTGAAGTTCTTCAAACTATTACAGGATTCTTCATTTTTTTTCTTTTTTTCCTCTCTTTACTTTTTTCTCCTTACTCAGTGTCAGAGCAGTTTTAAAGCAATCACACTGCACAGTGGATCTTTCCTGCCTGTAGTATGGATGTGGCCTTCTGCACATGAATCCCAGAACAGGGACGCTGAGATCTAATTCCCACCAGGGTTCTTTGGATATAAAATGAATCTGCACTGACAAAGCTATTGGTTACAAGGCTGACATTAGTTGAAGGGTGATATGTCTGAGCATTTGTGGTGATTGTCCTCCAGGAACATGGCTGATAAGAGAGAAATCAGAAAAAAGGGTAACAGTTCAGTTTACCTAAGACACTGAAAGTGTCAGACAAATACAGAACACGAACTAGAGCTCATTTTTGTGTTAGTGACCCAGTGAAGAACATTCAAAAGAGAAAACCACATCATAGAAAAGAGAAAAGGAGCCAGCCCCAAAGGACTAATATTCTCACCTTTCATCAGAGGCCCAAACAGTGTTCACAAGCCCTCCTGAAAAAAGATGCAAACTTATGCCCCATCTATCCAGGCAATTTCTTCTGGAGATTTCTCCTCCTTCCTGAAAGCAGCTGAGAATGAGCTCAAGAGTATGACCCAAGAAGAGGAGCCAAGTGCTGGAACCTTAGCTCAGCACTGAAGTCATGACCCGCCAGAGCGTGGAGTGAGACCCACAAGGGTTTCTGAGCTCCTTTGCTGCCCTCAGGGTTGACCCTGAATTGAGCATGAGGTTGTAACAATTGACTGCTAAGGCCCCTCCATGCCTGCATGAGTCCAAAACTCCAGGGTTTCCCGACCTTTTCCAGAGAGGTGGGTTAAAGGCCAATGTCACATGCACCAGGCTCCCATGAAAAGAAGCTTCCTCAAGCCTCATGTCTCTTTCAAATGTGAGCCCGTAGATTGGAGACTCTTTTGCACTTTATTTGCTCCTCGTGCTTCTGCCTGGGCTTTCTATCTGAGCACTGCCCGAATCTGCAGGACCACACTGAGAGGGAAGGTAAAGATTACACTGGTATTTGGGCAGCTGAGGCTGCGGAAACAAGAGTAGCAGCGTGTGAGGTCCCCCAGGGTATGGAAGACACCTGGCAGAGCTCAGTGCTTCCAGGAACAGGGCTGGCACCTCTCAACACCTCCCAGACCTGTCAAGGTCCCTGCACCTGAGCTCAGAGCTCGGAATGCAGACTGACCCTGTGTTCCTAGTGCACTGGAGTAGTTCAAAGCAGACCATCCCACAGGCACTTTCTGACACTGCAGACTATCAATACAGGAGAGCTCTGCTCTGGGCATGTGCTTGCACCCCTTACCTCATGCCCAGATGATCCTCTGCAGCCTTCTGACAAAAGGCAGCCAGCTCTGGCAACTGAGAAGCAGCAAGAAAAGCAGCATCTGTGTCTGGGGACACAATCCTGCTCTCCCTCCCACAGTTCCCACAAGCCCCTGTCCTGGGAGGTGTCTGGGCCTGGTCCTGTGGCAATGGATGTTCCTGTGGCCCCCCTAGAATGACAGGGGGTGGGGTGGGGAAGGAGATCCCTGTACCCACTGCAGACCCTGTGCCAGGGGAATCTCTGGGGCCATTATGGCTCCTTTACAAAGTGCTGATGGGGATGGGGTGCTGACACATTTTCACCCATCTCCCAGTGTATCCCATGGAAGAGCACTTTGGATTTTCCTCATTTCTTGTATCTTTACCAGGCAGGCAGCTCTGTGATCACTCCCTTGCTAATCCCCCTCCCCAACATTCTCACTGACATTTGTTGGTTGTGGTGACTCTCAGCTCCAGAACCTGTGGGCCCCGTGTTCATCTGCCCCACGGTCACTGGTGCTGCTGACTGCTCCTTTCCTGCTCACGTGGCACACATTGACTGCATGAGAGAGAAGAAAGTGCTGGACCTAGGGAGGGGTATTCTGAAGTGGAATTTGGGTGAAAAGGGATGTTATGGGGGGGCAGAGCAAAGCCAGTGTGGCTCAGGACTGGATGGAAAGCTTGGATGGCATCCCTTTGTTCCTTCTGGAAATGTTATTTTCTCCTGTTTCAGGGCTGCAAACTGAGTGTTGTTTGGCCAGAAATAGAGGTGTGTGTTTGGGATGACTCAAAAGAAGGCTTGTGAATTATTATGAAATGGTTGGACATCCTGCAACCTCCTGTATTCATCCCATGGCAATCTTGATGTTACTTGATTTGAAATTATGGTAGAAGGGAGACAAGTATTTAAAGTGAAACAGGAGGATTTCAAAAAGCGGAGATATCTCTTAACAGCTTCACTGGAGCCTCTGGGGCTGCTTTTGTCCTCGCACAGATGCAGAACTCTGTGCTTCTGTAACTGAGGTGGGTAATGCAGAACTTATGGGTACTATCAGGGTCTTGGCTGACTTGGTGCTTAACCACAGCTGTGAGGAGAAAGGGAGGGATCTGAGGCCCATTGTTCCTCAGAACTGGTGCCTTCCTGGGGCAGATGCTTCTTTGACAGTGAAGATTTGGGTGAGAAGCAGAGTTTGTGTAAAAGAGCAGCTCAAATCCAATGTGTCTTTTTCCTTCCTGCCAGCCAGCCAACAGGAATCACACAATCCCAGAACAGTTAGGGTTGGAAGGGACCTCTGGAGATCATCTAGATTGATCCCTCTCCCAAGGCAGAGTGACCTTGAGCAGGTGACACAGGAATGCAACCAGGGGAATTTTGAATGTCTCCAGAGAGGGCAAGGTGATTCCTTCCTGGCAAGGTGATCCAGTGCTCTGCCACTCTCAGTGGAAAGAAGTTCTTCCTCATGTTGGGAGTGCTCATTGCTCCTCATCCTGTCACTGGGTACCACTGAAAAGAGTCTGGTACCAACCTCTTGACAACTGCCTTGGAGATATTTATATGTATTTATGAGATCCCCTCTCAGTCTTCTCTTCTCTAGACTGAACAGGCTTGGCTCCCACAGTCTCTCCTCCTCAGAGAGATACTTCAGTCCCTTAATTATCTTTGTGGCCTCCACTGGACCCTCTCCAGTAGTTCCTTGTCTTTCTTGTACCGAGGAGCCCAGGACTGGATGCAGCAATACAGATGTGGCCTCACCAGGGGCGAGTAGAGGGGAAGGATCACCTCCCTGACCTGCAGCCACACTGTTCCTGATGCACCCCAGGATCCCATTGGCCCTCCTGGCCTCCAGGGCATGTGTCTTGCTCATGGTCAACTTGTCATCTACCAAGACTTGCAGGTCCTTCTTCACAGAGCTGCTGTTCTGGTAGTTGGGGTTATCCCTCCCCAGGTGGAGGGCCCCACACTTGCCCTTGTTGCACCTCTTTAGTTTTCTGTGCCCCCAGTTTTATATCATTGGGAATCATGCTGAGGGTACATTCTATCCCTTTGTCCGCATCATGGATAAATGATCATAAAGGAAAAATTGCATAAAAGAAATGCATCTCTCCCTGGCATGACTGATCAGGCTTGTCTCTCTGCAGTACTGCTTTTGCCTGAGCCATATTTGACATTCTCTATCCTGTCACCACACCACGAGGGCACTTCTTGGCCCAGCCAGGTCTGATTAGCTGATCTCATAGGAGAAAATCTCCACATTTCAGCCCTCAGGCATTTTACAGGTGCAGAGAAAATGCTTCATCTGAGGTTCAAGAGGGTTGAAAGGGAAGATGGGATGTAAGGTTGGCTGGTGTTGAGTCTGTCTGAGGATCCTGAGATGGTTTCAAGTTGGTAATAGAAACCCACATGATCCCCCCTTGAAGGCAGAGAAGCTTCTGTTTCTGAAAGGCTGAATAAATGGTTTGGTAAGGCTGCTGTCTCTACCTGCTGGTTTGAGTGCAAGAGATTGAGGGAGACAAGGGAGAGCATTTGCAGCAATTCAGGGACAAAGATCTGTATTGTGTGTCCCACCTACAGTCCCACTCAGGTTCTCCCAAGGAGTGTCATCTCCTCCTTCTCATGCTCAGGCTTTGCATCCCATCCTCAAGAAGGCAGCACACACAAGCAAGTTTGAAGGAGCTTTTATTGATGGACAGAAAGCAGAGCAGGAGGTGGCACTGTTGGGCAGTAGTGGGAGGAAGGGAACAATGGGAAACTGGGTGTGCTTGGGACCTGCTTTCTTACCTTGCCAGGGAGACTTTCCTTAGTGCAGAAAATGTGCCTGGCAAGGCATCTCTGACTCTGTTTTAGGTGCATTTGGAAGCCTCTTGGATTGCAAACTTCCTCAGCTGTTCATTGATCCAGGGCTCAAAATAGGAGACTCTGGTAAATACCTTAGGGAAGGGTTTATTTTGATATCCATAAGAAACAATGCCATGAGCCTTCCAATTGCAGACTAATGGGCCTCCAGAATCACCCTGTGGAGTGAAAGAAGTGAAAGGGGTCAGCCCTGTCACAGCACAGCTCTCCCTGCCCTAAGGAACAAACTATTCCACTTCCCTCTCCCCATGTAAAGAATCTCCTCTTCTGACCCCCTCCCTCCCTCCAGACCCAGCTCTGTAGGGTTTGTAGCTGCCTCACTACTCCTCTAAGCCCTTCTGGGAAGCAACTCAGGACTGGAGGCTATTCGAGATTCAAAACCTTTCTGAAAGGAAGGATCTAATCCTAGTTTAGACATGGGGGACTATCTGAACACTTCCAGTGAGGATAGGATGAAGGATTTATACAAGCTCTGCAGCCTGCTGGGGCACTGGCTGGGATAGGTAGAACATCTCCAAGTGAGTAAAGAGGCAAATTGATGCTGAGAGTTGGGCAAGTGCACCCCAGCTCAGGGAGCACGTCAGCTTCAGAGCTGCTGTGAAGAGCCTCAGCACATCCTTCCAAAGAATCTGGTTCATTGTACTGCCCTTTTGACCCTCACCTGAGAACCTGACTGACTGTGGTCCCAGCACCATCCAAACACTTACATTGTAAGTTGATTTTCTGCCACGCATATCACCGGCACAGATCATAGACTGGCACCAGTAGCCTTTGAAAGACTCCTCACACACTTCCTCACGCTGCAGCTCCAGGTCCACCTCTAGCATCACATCAGTCCTATGCCCTGTCACTGATGTCTGGCCCCAGCCAGACACACTACATTTAGTTCCTGGTGTGACAGTTTTATTATGACTGGGCAAGGAGATGGGTTTCACATACTTAGTCATCTTGGCCTTTTTCTTCAGCTATTAAGCAGAGAGAACATGGGGTTAGAGCCAGCAAAGGAATGGGAACAAGTTCATGGGTTTGGTGAGGTGAGCAGGGAGGAGATCCCTTGGGCAGAAAAGATGTGTGAGAACATACCTTCAGCAGCATGATGTCATTTCCAGATCTATAATTTAAGTATCTGGGATGGATGACCCAACATCCAACATGGAACTTCTGCTGGCTCAGTTCTTTCTTTTTTATGTTGTGGGCTCCCAGAGTCACAGTGATATTCACCTTTCTGCCAGGAAACACCAAAATGTTGCAGCTGCACTGGCCAGAGCAGCACAGCCCCGTGGCAGGTGGTTGGAGGGAGGTGGCACTGGGATGTACCTTCCCAGAGATTTGTTCTCAGCAAATTCCCTTTTGTAACCTGGGTTCCTTCCACTGTTCAACTGAGGGTCCCTCCCCACACACTCACATAGGTCTGACTTGTCCCATTCTGAAGACAAAGGGGAAGCAGGGAATGGGACACACTGGCCCCTCTTTTGCAGCAGTACCTCTGAGCCATGGTAGGAGCCATGAACCAGGAGATCACTGCTGAGCATTCCTGTCCCCAGGAGCACACAGCAACCTGGCAGACAATTCCTGCAACTCACAGGGGGAGCTCAGCTCACAGAGATCCCTGCTCTGCCTGAAGAGACACAGAGAACTCTTTCAGCCCAGACCAGGACTGGGGCCCTTCAGGACTGTGTGAGACTTGAAAATATCCCACACAGAAGAAACAGAGGGTCTTACCCTTTTCCATGCACACAGTGAGCTGCTGAGAGCACTGCATCTGGCTGAATCAGGAACCCTCCACATCTGTAAGTATCTGAGCCACTTTCAATTTGTAAGTAAGCCATGTAGGGCCTGGAGTGGGGCTTAACTTCCCTTCCTCCAATGATCCTTCCTGGAAGAGAGATGAGAAGTGTTAATATCACATATGCCAATATTTCCTACCAAGTTTGGAACTGCATGAGGAGAGAGGGACCTCTTCTAACATCATATGCAAATGATATCCACAACTCTCCTTCCTTGGGCTGTCCAAAGCATTGCTGGCGCACAATGGAGAGAAAGACAAGCAGCACTGCCTGGGGAGGACTGACCACACCTGGCTCTGGATGACTGAAATGTTATCAAAGGGCACAACTCTAGTCCCTGTAATGCATCACTGGTTTCAGGCACAGTCTGAGCTGAAAAAGAGGAGAGTAGGAGTGCAGTGATAGGAGAGAAGACCAGGCAGGAACATTTCCTGAGATTTCCTGCTAGTGTCCATTTGAGCCCTTGTATGTCCTTGTCCTGGTGTACTCACCAGCCCCAGCCCATGGTAGAAGGAGAAAAGCACTTGGGAGCAGGAGAAGCAGCATCTTCTACCACTGTCCTGAGGAGCCAAAGCAGTTATTAAGGCCAGGCAGGAGATAGGTACAGAATGGCAATCTCTATATATGTAGTGTGGAGTTGAAACAGGAAACCTCAGCCTGCTCTTAGGTTGTGTCATTTTCTGCTTTTTTGTTTGCAACCCCCAGATTGTGGCTTGGTGAGGGAGTTCATTGCACATGCTCTGGTTTTTGTCACCATCTCCTCCAGAAGCTGGAGAGATCTGGGCTTGTTCAGAACCTCACATCCCTGAGCACTTGTGTTCTAGATGATTTGAGAAGTCCATTTGCTGAGAAAAGTCTGAGGTACAGCTGGAAAGTCAGTCCATGGGCCCAGGTCCACATCAGCAGAGGCCATGGCCAGGTGCAGGCCTGGCTGAGACACTACTGGAGCTGGAGCTCAGGTGGGGACCAGAGTCAGAGTGTCCTCTTCAAAGCAGCCCCCAGGAGAAGGGCAGCAGCCCTGCCTGAGGCCTCTCTGAGGTCCTCCCTGGCTGCACTGGCTCCAGGGTTTCAAGCTGGAAAGGACTCAGCCCCCAGTTTTGCTAACTCTCCTTTTGCCGTGAGTCCAGCCATTCAAACCTCCAGGAAGGGGAATGCACTTAAGGCACTGACACAGAAGAGGAAGACTGGACATCCTGTCTGGGCATCTCATTCCAATGCTTCAGTCTTCTCATCATGAAAACACTTTTAGTTTTTTCTTACACATTGACTTTTTAATTTATTTTCTACTGTCTACCCATTATCTTTCTCTCTCATGCTGCCACCGCTGGCTGCGGTGAAGAGCCTGGTTCATCTTCCTAGTGGTAGCTTGCAGGCATTGGAAAGCTTCTCTTTTGTCTGAACTTGTTACAGACCTCCACAAAGAGTATGGCCTATGAACCACCACCACCACTCTCTGAGCATGAACATCCAACCTGTTGTTCATCAAGTTGTTCATTTAGATCATAACATTCTAACCCACAGAGAAGAATATGCTGGGTCCTGACAATGTCCAAAGCCTTGCTAAAGTCAAGGTAAAGGATACTCAGATTTCTGCCACCGACTCTCCCTGCTGCCTGCACTTCAGCTGTGTGTGTTTAATAGACATTGGCCTTGAAAACAAAGCTCTCCACTCAAGCCTAAGCTCCGAATTTTATTTCAGATGCCTCCAATGGCATCTTTCTTTGGATCATCCTTGGATCATCCTTGGATCATCCAATGGAGGCATCTGAAATGCCTCCTGCAGCAGTGCTGCCTTCACACGGAAAGAGAGAGGAATGGACATGTCAGCCAGAGATGATCTGGATCACGGGAATACCACTGGAAAGAATAATTTGTTCATCTGTCATTCTCAATAGATATGAGGAAAAAAATGTTGGAGAGGATTGCTAGACTTCAATCTGTGTGATCAAAGCCATGAACAACCTGAGAGATATTTGAAGCACATCCAGCCATGCATGGGAGCTGGACCTTCAGATGTGTGTTCCATCCATGGATTTGAAGCCTTCATCCCAGTGTAAGTGTCCAAAAGCAGAGAGGAACAGTGTTGCAGAAGAGGCGGCTTTACAGTTTCTTCCAATTGAACTTCTACTTCTTTTGTGGTTAAGCTCAAGATCAATGAGGATGATTAAGGAGAGCAGTGTTTTGTAGTGCAGGTGTCGTTGAAAGTTTATGGTGAGGTCTGTGAGATATTATCTGCATTACTGCTGGCCACTGAAGTCAAATCTAGATGGAGGAAGTGAGGAAATAACAGGTTCAGTTTCCTTGAGCATTTGCTTCTTCATCAGCACCCTTTGACCTTTCCTGTAAAAGACAGTGTTTCAACCACTGAATGGGAAGACGGGCAGCTCTGGTCCAAAGGTGAGCTCAACTGATCAAATAGGAAAAAAAAAAAGGAGAAATTAATGGAAATAGCTAGTCTATTACGGAGCTAAATAACTTGTTTCATCACTGTGCCAGGCTCACCAGTCACAAAGTCGCTAATTTTTGATCCTTGACAAGTTCAAACCTAAACACCAACTAATCCTTCCAGGTGGCAGGAAGTGAGAAGTGTTTACTTTGTGTAACAGAGATGATGATATAAAAAACTCTAACAATATGGGTGGAACAAAGTAATAAAACCCATTCATATTTTGCAATACCTACTTTGAACTCTGAAATAGAGGAAGGCTTGAAGAGAAGAAATACTCAAGTGGAAAAGTTGGCGTTCCCATGAAAGCTTTCAGAAATATTAGTTGGTGGTATTTCTCATTTTTTTGTTGTGGTTTCTCACATTGTCCCTTCACTTAGAGCAGGGGAGAAGTGTTCCAACTATGCAGGCTTCTGTAAAACCTTTATTCACTTTAAATAAGAAGAGAATATAAGAGTTACCATGAATGAAACACAAACATTTTCAATGGGATGAAATTTAGAGAGGAAGCTTCTTTCAGAGAGGAAGGTGACAAATCTGGCCTTTGCCTGTTGTGAGGTGCCCACTAAATTCATTGTTTTCCAGGCCTCTTTGACAACCCTGTTGGTTTCTGTTTGAATTATTCTTCCCATCCACTGCTAACAGTGTCACCTTTCAAGTGTGGTGGGAAAGGCCACTACCCACTGCTGGGCTTTGAGTCCTTCATGGTTCAACTGAGCAGCTCTGGAGAGATGCTGACCTGAGGTGATTCAGGGCTCTAGATCTGGCCCCTGGAGCTCAGAACACCATGGAGTTTCTCCAAGAACATTGCAGAGTTGGGCTGTGCCTCTAAGGAGACCATGAGGAACATTTCCCCAGAGCCAGAGTGTGACTGGCTCATGGTGAGAGGTGACTCTGGCTCTCCCAGTCACTGTCTGTAATTAACACCTTCAGAGCTGCACTGAGGTGATCTCAGCCCTGGTGTAAAGGGAGCTGTAGTCTTTAGATCCAGCCATCCCTTTCCTTCAGCATCGCGGATTCCCTAGAGAAAGGAAGTTGTTGTGGGAAGTGGGAGTAAGCAAAGAGGCAGAACCAGGAGAGGTTGTCCCAGTGAGTAGAGGGACCAGTGTATCCATGGAAGACAAGCTTGGACAACATAGCATAAAGGACATGGTGATCTCAGCTGCAGTAAATTACTAGACCATGTTTGGGAGAATTTTCAGTACACAGAAATAAGACACAAATATCACAGATCCATTGAATCTGTTATCTAATTGTCCTTCTGATATACCAGTTTTGGTTATTTTTTCACTAAGTACCTGACCTCAGGAAAATTGTGTTATCCACATAAAATCACAGAAATATATATGTTCCTTACATAGTCAAAGATGGAAAACAAACATGCTTTTATTTAAGAGGTCCCAAAGGAAAACTCCTTTTATCTGAATTATCCACTTATTATGGTTACTTATTGTGCTGGACACTCAGGATTCAGTCTGCAGAAGTGTTTTCTGAGATGGCATAAACCAGGAGACACCTGCAGAGCTGTCTCGTGCTTTTAGATAGTACAAGGGCAGAGCACTTAACCCTCATCCTAAGATCAACTTTAAGGCTAGAAGGAGGAGTTAGGAGGGTGTTGTTTTACACTGCTGCCATCCCAGGAGCTGTCTGTAAATAGGACAAGTAGTGGTTGGCAAAGTACCCATAGAACCAGAGGCTGGTTTGAGCTGGAAGATACCTTAAAAGACCAGCAACAGTGGAAGCAGCATAGATGGTGGGTGATCTTTTGGGGAAGCCTAAAGACATGGTTATAGGAGGCACAAAAT
>NW_016690570.1:118189-119335 GCF_001604755.1 Lepidothrix coronata
TTTCCTTTAGTGTTTGCTTGTTCATCAGCACCCTTTAATCTGTGCAGTAAAAGATAGTGTTTCAATCAGCAAATGAAAAGGAGATGAAATCCCACATGAGTACCTTGTGTCTCTTTAGAATGGGCAATCTGACTTGGCTTGTGGAAAGTGTTTTCCTTTCCAAATACTCTTTTTTACCTGACAGATAAAATCCAGTGTAAGGTTCCAGGCAATCCACGAAGATTTTGGTTGCTGTTTAATTAAATACATCCACAGAGATGAATGAGGCCTAAATAGGAAGATGGACTGGTTCAAGGCTGAACTCAACTAATGGGGTATAAAAAGGAAAAGGAGGAATTAATGGAAATAACCAGTTTGTAATATAGCTAAATAACTTGTCCATTACTGTGCCAGGCTCACCAATCGAGAAGTCTCTAATTTTTGATCCCTGACAAGTTCAAACTTTCCAGGTGACATGAAGTGAGAAGTGTTTACTTTGTGTAATAGAGATGATGATGTAAAAAATATGGGTGGAACAAAGTAATAAAGCCCATTAATTTTTTGCAATACCTACTGTGGACTCTGTAATAGAGGAGGGTACAAATAGGAAGAATACTCAAGTGGAAAAAGAGGAATTCCGATAAAAGCTTTCAAAAGGGTTAGTATATGGTTTTTCTCATTTTTTTTCTTGTGGTTTCTCACATTGTCCTCCCCACCTAGAAAATGGGGACAGTGTTGAAAACTACACAGGCTTCTTAAAACCTATATTCACTTTAAATGATAAGAGAATATAAGAGTTTTCATGATGATTCCTTTGACTATGAATGAAACACAAACCTTTCATTTCAATGCAATGAAATTTAGCTTCTTTCAGAGAGGAAGGTGAGAAATCTGACCTTTGCTTGTTCTGAGATGCCTGCAAAGTTCATTGTTTTCCAGGCCTCTTTGACAACCTTATTGGTTTATTCTGCCCATCCACTTCTGGGAGTGTCACCTCTCAAGTGTGGTGGGAAAGGTGCCCACCCATTGTTAGGCTTTGAGTCCTTCAGGGGTTCCATTGAGCAGCTCTGGAGGGATGCTGACCTGAGGTGATTCAGGGCTCTAGATCTGGCCCCTGGAGCTCAGAACACCATGGAGTTTCTCCAAGAACATTGCAGAGTTGGGCTG
>NW_016690570.1:120870-121867 GCF_001604755.1 Lepidothrix coronata
CAACTCAGGTTCTTGTTAATAGATCCCTTGGGGTGGATTAGAGTGAAGTAACACTGAATGATTGGTGTTTCTAAAAATATATATATATATATAATATATATATATATTTGTTTTAGAAAAAATTGGCTGCAAAGGAAAGCAGTTTTTGGTTATAGTTATCTATAGTAATACAGCAAGATAAAAGCATAAAAATAACACTTAAGAAAATGTGTAATGGAAAAGAAAGAAAGAGAAAGAAAGGATAAGAGTAGAAAGATCTCACCACCCAAGGATGCTGCGACAAGGCTTCATTGTTGCAATTTTGATGTCACAGGGATGAAGGTGATGGTCACAGCCTTGACCCATTGGGGATGGGGGAAGCCCATGAAGCACAAAATTCTGTGGGTTAATACACACTCAGATTTCGGTGGAACACCCAGGTACCTCCCCTGGCAGGGCAGGCGGGAATTTTACACTGTCTGATGTAACGCTGTGGATCATGTTAAGTCCTCTGATGAAAGCCCCAGAAATGAGTTGGGGGCGCTTCAGAGGTCTTCGATGGTTCTTCGAAGACATGACAGCTATCTCACATCAGCATAGTTGAGCCAATTATGCCCCATCAGAAGTGATGAATAATGTGAATGTCCCAATACATTCCCCAGGGTGGGGGCAGTTTTTCAACTGAGCCAGTTGTGAAAGGGATGACAATTGGCGTGGTAAAATGTGCTATCCTGCCTCTGCAGGGTCTGCTTCTTGTGAGCCTTCTCCCTTATCTGGCTCAAAACCTAGCCTCCAGTACTGGCTGCTCACCCCCTCTGTCTTACACAGAGCAGAGGTTTCGCCACCATGCACAAAACACTCTCCCTCTGCAAACCCGGCCCCAGCAAAACACCCCTCGCATGGCTGGTTGTTTTGAGTCATTTGAGCCTCTCACAGGAGTAAATGATTCAAAGTTGACAAGTAGTCACTTAAGACTGAAGATTGAAATGTGAGCAGCTGGAGTTGAATGAAATTTCTA
>NW_016690570.1:123977-148728 GCF_001604755.1 Lepidothrix coronata
CCTGTCAGTTCCACTCTGTAGAAAAAGCCAGGTCCCAGCAGAGTGCAAGGAGCAATGCCCACTGCTCCCTACGTAGCAAAATGGTTATTCTTTCTAAGGTCTGTGGGCGTTTCAGTTGTCAGCTGGGTGTTCCTCTCAGTGCAGAAAGTACCTATGGGACCAGCTGGGAGCACAGACCTGACATTTGAGGGGAGCACATATTCTTGGCAATTAACCCTATGCCCAGAATGGAGCCAGCCCTTAAATGCTAACTCCTCATAGTCGAAGGCTTGGTCACTGTCCCAAACAATGCCACTTGGAGAGCACTGACACTGCACACTCCCACTACAGTCGTTGCCTTCTTACTTTGCTCAGCTCAGCCTGTTCTACAGTTACACCCTTTGATTCAGCAGCTCTCCAGCAGTTCCCAAGAGACTCTTTGAGTAACTGGGTGAAGCACCGTCATGTGACTACAGCTCTGACAGTCTGTCTGCTTGATTCCTCCCAGATGGAGTCAACAGAGGAAACAGAATCAGGAAACCACACTCTGCTGACTGAATTTGTCCTCTCTGGATTGTCCAGCTGCCCAGAACTGCAGCACTTGCTGTTCTTCACATTCTGCTTAGTTTACACCATGACTGTCGTTGGGAACCTTCTCATCTGCGTGGTCACGGTGCACCCCACCCTCTGCACGTCCATGTACTTCTTCCTCCGGGTCCTGGCCTTCCTGGATGTTTCCACAGCATCGACTGTTGTCCCCAAGATGCTGGTAAGTTTCCTGTCAGAGGACAGGAACATCCTCTACACGAGCTGTGCCACGCAGCTCTACTGTGTGATTTTCTTCGGAGCCACTGAATGGTACCTTTTGGCAGCCATGGCCTATGACCGTTACGTGGCCATATGCAACCCCCTGAGATACACTGTCATCATGAATGGCAGAGTTTGCCTTTCCTTGGTCCTGCTGTCCTGCTGCAGTGGCAATGTTGTGTCTGTGGTGCAGACAGCTTGGGTGTTCACGATGCCCTTTTGTGGGCCCAGGAAGATTAACCACTTCTTCTGTGACATTCCCCCGCTCATCCTGCTCTCCTGCACTGACACCTCACTGTATGAAAAGCAGATGGTTGCAGCCACAGTGCTGGTCATCTTCACGCCATTCTGCCTCATCCTGGTGTCCTATGCCTGCATCATCTCCAGCATCCTGAAGATTTCCTCTGCAGAGAGCAGACACAAGACCTTCTCCACCTGCTCCTCACACCTTATTGTTGTAACATTGTACTGTGCAAGTGGAACCTTGAATTACTTACGACCGAATTCCCGTAATTCACAAGACACTAAGAAAGTTGTTGCTGTCATATACACAACCATAATTCCCATGTTAAACCCCCTGATTTACAGCCTGAGGAATAAAGAAGTGAGAGAAGTACTAATCGTAACTATGACTGTGTTGGTGAAGAAATAAATCTGTTCTGGCCCATGAATGTGTGTATTAAAAATCTTATTTCCTTTTTTGGTGTCTGTGTAAGGTTCACCAGCTCAGTGGACACAGCAGAATCAAAGAGAAATTTCACATAGTGCAGGGCCAGAGGAAATGGCATGAAGCTGTGTTGGGAAGGATTAGGATAGATACTAGGAAAAGGTTCTTCATCCAGAAGGTGGTCAGACACTGGAACAGGCTCCCCAGGGTGGTGGTCACAGCCCCAACCTTCCAAAGTTCAAGAAGCATTTGAACAATACTCTCAGGCCCATGGTGGGATTCTTGGGGTGTCCTGTGCAGGGACACAAGTTGGACTCAATGACTTTTGTGGTTCTCTGCCAATTCAGGAGGTTATGTGATTCTCTGAGTCTAAGAAAGCACCTTGGGATTCATCTCCACTAAGGTAAGTCTTCTGCTGTCAGAAATCAGCATACACCTTAAGAAACCTAAATACAGATTTAATGGAACCGTACCCCACTAGGGATAGATTTCCACATTCTCTGTAGTTGCTGTTTTGGATACAACGATGGGGCCTGTGGATGTAACCCATGGCATACATGGAACTTATGCTTCTTTGCAGTGATACTCTGTGTGGAAGTGCTCTAGATGAGATGAGGTTGTCTAATTTTGAATTTTGAGGTGTCTGAGTAGTTTTAGATTATTGCTGAGTCTTCTTGAAAGTCAAAGGAATGTAATGAAGAACTCCAGAAGGAAAGCTGGCCCAGTACTATGTCTCCCTCTATGATTATATCCTTATGCCATTAGTTATAAAAGCATCCAAGACAACTTATTCCTGGTTCCATACAGGGACTTTTCCATTCCCCTCAGATCAATGGTGTGGGAAAATGTGGTTTCCAGAAAGGATAAACAGTCAGGAAGCATGGGAGCGAAAAGAATAGTAGAATCCACAGACACGACACGTCTGTGACTCCCATGGGAATAAATTCTGTCACCATGGCATGGGTTTGCAAATGAAAAGTNAGCTATGAAACCACACGCTGTATTTATATTGGGGTGGCACGGCAAGGGTTGGGGGTGGAAGGGGAGCTGCAGAGGTGTCCTCAGTGAGAAGAGAGCAAGAGGTGCCCCCATGTCAGACAGAGCCAAGACTCCAAGACGGATCCACCACTGCCAAAAACAGAGCCAAAGAGCAATGGTGGTGGTGGCTCTGTGATAACAGACTGACACTGCACAGCAGCTGTGGGAGAGGAGTGAGAAATTGTGAAACATCCCTACAGACACGGAGGTCAGAAAAGAAGGTGGGGGAGAAGGCACCCTAGGTGGCAGGCAAAGAGTCCCTTGACCACCGTGGAGAATCTCAGAATCACAAAATGGTTCAGGTTGGAAGGGGTCACAGTGGGTCATCTGGTCCAGCTCAAGTAGGCTCTTCCTTGAGCACATTGCACAGGATTGAATCCAGACAGTTCTGGAATATCTCCTGTGAGGGAGAATCCACAGCCTCTCTGGGCAATCTCTTCTTCATTTGCTCTCTCTGGATCACAAGCCCCACACAGCTGTGAGCCCGTGCTTTCCAGCTTTGTTCTTTTCCGCTTACTGTGGCAATAGATGTTTATGCATCTTCATACATGTTTTCTTTCTCCTTGGAGCTCAACTGTTTGGCCAAGCTGCTCCCCTGATAGATCTGCTTGTTTTCCTGTGTATCCAAAAGGACCATTTTCATGCTTGAAGGAGATTTGCCTTGAAGACATGTTGAGCTCTCTTGTGCTCCTTTGCCCTTTACAGAATATACCTGTGGGATCTCATCTACTGTTTCCTTGTCGGGATGGGAGGCTGACATCATCCTGGGATCTGTCAGCAGGAGACCAGCCAGGAAATCTAGGGATGTGATTAGTGTGCTTTACTCAGTACTCACCTGACCACACCTACAATGCTGCATCCTATCTTGGGCTCCACAAGAGAAGGAAAATGGGGATATACTGGACTGACATGCCAGGAAGGAGGTTGGGGCTTGAGGACAAAGCCTACAATAGGAATCTTTCCCACAAGTTCCCAGTTGGCCCACTGCCCACCCATAGAATTGCTGCTCCTTCACATAGAAGGAAACCCCTTCCCTCTGTCCCTGCCTGTCTTTCCTGTACACCCCTCATATGGCGCAAAATCGGTCAAATGAAGAGCTCAGGTACTCCAGGGACATCAGGGTTGTGCTTGCAGAGCTCTGACAAGCTTCTGTTTGTGTGTAGCCATGTGCAGAGAGCCCAGTTTTATGCTGTTTCATCTTTCTTGAGCGTCTCCCCCCCTCATGACTTGACAGATATCTCACTACAGTTCCTTGCACCTCTAGACAAGTGAGTGAATCACACGAAGTCTGGGTTTTCTTCTTTTCATGTTTCAGGCTGAGAAATGGAGATGTATCAATGTGGCACAAATCCAGTGAAAAACCTGAGCTCACTTAACACAACAGAATTCAAGTAGTAAGGGTTGGCCACTACCATTCCTGGGAGACAAAGTCAACAGCCACCTGGGCTGCCTTAGCAGGGGCATGGCCAGCAGACTGAGGGAAGGAATTAGCCTCCCTTTGCTCAGTACCTGTTAAACAACATCTAGAATTCTGTGTTCAGTTTTGTGACCCACACAAGAAAGGCACTGATAATCGAACCCAGGGGAGGCTTAATGAACCCATCCTAGAGATGAATCAACAAAGAGCCAGAAAACACAGATGAATGCCTTGGCACCCTCTTCCATAGTGCATCAATGTGAGGTCAATCTCTAGCTGTCCTGTGCAACAAAATAGCTAATTCCACATGGAACTGAACTCATCATGAGCAGTTCACCCTACAAATTCTCCCACAGGTCTTCATGGAGGAAATCAGGCTCTAGTCCCTCTTCTCTATACAACTTTCTGATACTTCCAGCTCTATGTTACAGCCCCAAACACCTGCACACCACCCACGACAGACTCCACTGACAGCCCCAGTTTCATGTAAAGCAGTTCTTCTCTTTGTCGCTTGGACTGTCATCTTCTTATTTCAAGCTCTTTGAAAGTAAGAAAAGTTGTTTTGTCTAAAAATTCTGGGGAGAGGATCACCGTCTGCCGGAGACCTTGGCAAAGGGCTGCATGGGGTGCCGTGGTGACCTCTGTGGGTTCCTCAGCCACAGTATGAAGCAAAGCTGCTTTGCACTTCCTTGGTCTGAGCATCAGGGATCACTCACTGGAACAGTTTCTTACACAACTGTGAATATATCTTCATTCTAGTCAGAGCACAAGGTAACTCTCTTCTATCAACCTCTTAGCTAATGAGCTAAAATTCAGGTTATATTCAGGTTATATCCAGGCCACCAAAGGTAGGTTTATAAAGAGGCTGTTGTCCAGAGCTTGGAGTCCCTGTGGTGGGACATGTGCTGTGCACAGGACACTTCTAGAGTCTTCTTCCAGACATCAATGATGCTGAGATAAAGGGAAGTTTTCTCTTGAAGGAAATGTCCAGTTTATAGAGGCTGAAGTTAAGACACACTCACTCATGCAGCAAGTTACCAGAGGCTCTACTTTTGGTGCTTTTTCTTTTTAATTTTTTTTTTTTTTAAGCACATCACCCAGGTTTTTTGCTGCAGAACTGGAGGGACACTGTGAATGAACATTTTAAAATGCATGATCTGCTGGGTCATTGATGGAAACAAACTTAGCGTGATGTTCATACTGTTTCTCTGCAGCAATGAGTTTTCCTCATCCATGGAAAAAGGTGTTTCAGTTCAGTAGGAAGCAGTTTCAGTTTTCAGTTCAGAGGACTTAATACAACCATTCATTTATTAAAGCACAGAACACAGTTTATATCCAGAACCAGACAACAAGCTCTCAGTACTCTGCAGAAATCTCAGTGATGCTTTGAAAGAATTCTGAGAACTTTTCAAGGGACATTTTTAATAATCAGCATTGGAGAATAAAATTCCTGAAAAGCAACACTGAATCATCTTACTGAAAATCTGCGAGGTAAGGAAAAGAAAACTTCACTGTTCCAGGAGCAAATCAATAGTGACCATGTCTGTCACTGCATAGTCATGCAGATGGACATCAGACTACCCTATAGCTGCTCCTCTGACAAGACTGGGAACAAGCTACTGAATGCACTTTGAGGCACTAGGTAACCAACTGGGTAACCAAGTAAGTAACCAACTAGGTAGCCAGTTAGGTAGCCAAGCCAGCCTCAGGTACCACCACACTCTTTTACTCTCCAGCTCTCAGTATAGATGGCATTCACTTTTCTGCAGGTATATGGCTCTAAGCAAGCTTGGCAATATCTAGAATAAAGATCTAAGGCAACCATCTTTTCTTCCTAACTGGTCTAAAACTGTCTTCCTCCCTGTATCCTCTTGGAGCCAGTGAAGCCCACTGGAAAAGAACAAGTCAGAGGAGGATGTCAGGAAGGCCACCTGAAGCACTTGTGTGGGCAGAAACTGAATAGTTCCCTTCCCAGCAGCCACTTGCACTTCTGATGGGGAAATGCCTCCTACAGTAAAAATGGGAGCCCAACCCCCAACACTTCAAAGCTCTCCCATGGGGCAGGTGGTGCTGGGCAGCACCCCCTACCCTCTGCACCCTGTCCAGCACTGCTGCAGTTCACTTCCCAAGACATGCCAGCTTCACAAGAGGCCTTTCCCAGGCAACATCCCCAGCTTGGAGACCCCAGGATGGAGTCAATTCGCAGCATGATCTCTATTATTGCCCCTGGCTCCCCACTCTGGGCACAAAAGTCACCCTCCATANTGCAGAGCTCTGACAAGCTTCTGTTTGTGTGTAGCCATGTGCAGAGAGCCCAGTTTTATGCTGTTTCATCTTTCTTGAGCGTCTCCCCCCCTCATTCCCCTGCCCCATGGATTCAGCACACAGAGCCCTGTGCCCCCTCCAAGCTCACTTTCAGCATTTTGCTCCATATTTACTCCCCCTGCAAAATGTTCAAGAAAAAAAGTTAATTTTACAGGCACTTATAATATTTTGGAAAAGCTAATTAGTGACCATAAATGGTTTTTCTCTTTCAGACTGGATGTGCCCTACAGCAATGGGATGAATTCTCTTGTGCAGATGGGTGAATCTCTGACTGAGAAGAAAAGTAGGGACCTAGAAGACTTAAGTATTCATCTAGCCAACTCAGTTTTGAGATCTAGAATTGTCCATTTAGATCCAGACTAATCATGTTGCACTCCTTTTATTAGCAGAAGTGTTTATTTTATCAGCAATGAAAGAGGGTTTGCAGTCCATCCTCAGGCAGGACATTTACAAGAGGTCACAGGAATCCACTCTGATGTTTTCTCTCCAGTAATCAAGGGAGATTGTCTCCTGTGAAAAACATCCTACAGTGGGAGGCAGATTCTTAAATGTGTGTTTAGCATGTTTTGAGATGCCCTAAGGTTGCTAATATATTTGCATGAAGCTGCTGATTACCTGCCACTTTCTGAAAGTCCAAGAGGGGAAGTACATCTCAATTGGCACTTTCTGACTCCATTTAGGCACCAGGATCCCATTAGCAAAGGCTGAAGTCACACCCCATAACAGGTGATATTAGCAGCTCTGACTGCTGTTGGGAGAAATACATTGAAAGGTCCATGTTGGATCACTGCAGACACGTTTGGACTCCTGTTTCTATCTCTACATATTTCTGGGGTAAAAATCTGCTACACTGGGTTTTCATCATGGAGATTATGGGATCTCATCATACATATATATAGGTATGTATGTATAAATATGAACATGAACATATATTAAAATAATTATAGGAAATATGAGCAGTGTTTATATACACATATATAGAGAGAGAGACATGCATATAAAACTTCTATGTAATACACATATATAAACCATATGTAGACTAGACATATATATGTGTATACATATAGTATGTACGTGCATACATGTGTATTTCATATATGGAACTGTGATTACTGAAGTATTTGTTTCTGACAGTTTGGTACATGATGTGGGATTTGTGAACTTTGTCTTCAGTGAGCAAAACATGTTTAGGGCAGCTGTGAAATTCAGATGGTGGAGAGACTACAGAGCAGACCTTCAAGTCTCAACCAAAATCCCTGACTTTCTCTTCACAGTTTTCACCAACACACTGGAAAGAAAATGTTTAACCAAAGCACTGTGGCTGAGTTCCTTCTCATGGGATTCTCTGACACTCGAGAACTGCAGATATTCCACTTTATGTTATTTCTGACTGCCATGGTGGGAAACTTTCTCATTATTGTGGTTATAGCTGCCAGTAATCACCTTCACACCCCCATGTACTTCTTCTTGCTGAATTTGTCCATCTTAGACCTTTCAACCATCTTTGTCACCCTCCCAAAGTCCATGGCCAATTTTCTATGGAATACCACATCCATCTCCTATTCCGGCTGTGTTGCCCAAGTCTTTTTCTTCCATGTTTTTGGTGCTGCTGAACTTGCTTTACTGACTGTCATGGCATATGATCATTATATTGCCATCTGCAGACCTCTTTACTACAATATCATCACGAAGGGGAGCACTTGCAGCCTTGTGGCAGCCAGTGCATGGCTCAGCTGTGTCCCTTACTCTGCTCTACACACTGGGAACATCTTTTCTTTAACCTGCAAGTCCAACATTATTGAACAGTTCTTTTGTGAAGTTCCATAGCTTCTCAAGCTTTCCTGTCCTCATTCATATTTTAGTGAAGTTGGAGTTCTTACATTTAGTTTTCTTTTAGTTGCCTCTGTTTTGTTTTTATAAGTATGTCTTATATTCAGATTTTCACTGTGGTTTTGAGAATTCCTGTCAAGGAAATCCAGCGTAAAGCATTTTCAACCTGCATCCCCCATCTCATTGTGGTCTCTATGTTTGTTAGCACTGGTTCTTTTGCCTACCTTAAGCCTGTCTCTAACTCCCCCTCAGCTCCGGATCTCACAGTTTCTCTTTTCTATTCTGTGTTGCCACCAGTGATAAATCCAGTCATTTACACCATGAGGAAAAATGACATCAAAGCTGCCATGCAAAAATTAACTGGTTGCAGATTATTATACAGAAATAAATAGGGTTTTTATCAGGCTTCCTCTATGTTCCAGGAAATGAGCACTTCATGAGCAAAGGTCAAGGGTAAGTTCTATGAGGATCACCTGAGAAAGCTGGGGTTTTCTAGCCTGGAGAAAAGTAGGCTCAAAGGAGACCTTTTCCCTATATACAAATACATGAAAGGCGGTTGTAGCAAGGTGTCTATTCTCCCAGGCAACAAGTGATAGAATGTGAAGAAATAGCCTTAAGTTGCACCGGGGGAGGTTCAGGTTGGACATTAGGAGGAATTTCTTCATGGAAAGGGTGGTCAGGCATTGGAAGAGGCTTCCCAGGGAGGAGGTAGAGTCACCATCCCTAGAAGTGTTCAAGAAATGAATGGACGTGGCACTTAGTGCCATGGTCCAGTTGAGTGCCATGGTCTAGCTGATAAGGCAACTGGATTTGTCAAAGGTTGGACTTGATGATCTCAGAATCATTTCCAAACAAAATGATTCCATGATTCTGTGGTTAATTTCCCAGTATCAAACAGTTTATATCACTGGAATAAGAGAAAAATATTGACCTATTTTTGAAGAAGATTTTGTGAACATTTCATTATACATGCAATTTTGACCTGCTGATGGCAGCAGCTTTCACAGAACGATATATGGAATGGAATGGAACAAATCCAGGGTAATGCTCACAAACCCTTTGTGCATGCCTGCCTGCCTATGTCTCTATCTCACCTTCCCTTTGCTTTATATATGTTTATAGAATATAATTTATAATTAGGCTCTTTTATAAAAGGGACACACCTCAATGTGCATGTATGTGTGAGAATCACGGAATGACAGGATCCCAGAATGGGTCAGGCTGGAAGGGACCACAGTGGGTCATCTGGTCCCATCTCGCTGCTCAAGGGCAGGGTCAACCCAGAGAACCTGGCACAGGATTGTGTCCAGATGGTTCTGAAATATCTCTAGTGAGGAAAACTCCACAATCTCTCTGGGAAATCTGTTCCAGTGTTCAGTCACCTGCACAGTTGTATTGGGTCTGGCTGAGCTGGAGCTCATTTCCCCACAGCAGCCCTCACAGTGCTGTGCGTTGCATTGGCAGCTGGAAGAGTGTTGATAACACACTGGTGTTTTGGCCACTGCTGAGCACAGCACCAGCACTGGGACATTCCTTCCTTAGCTGAGGGCAAGATTCTGGGAGGGGACCCAAGTAGGCCAGCTGACCCAAACTGACCAAAGGGACATTCCAGACCATGTGACATCAGCTCAGCTATAAAAGCTGAGGCACGGAGCAGGAGAGGGGCATTCATTGGCTCCAATGGCTGCCTGCTGAGGAACCATCACACGTCCCCAAGCCCTGCTCCTCGGGAGTGGCCGACCAGGGCTGCTCATGGGAAGCAGAGAACAAACCCTGCTATCTTTTGCTTCTGCGCGCGCAAGCTTCACTTTACTTTTTTGCTTTAAATAAACTGCCTTATCCCAACCCACGAGTTGTTTCTTTTCCCACCTTACTCTCTCCTCTGCCCTGCTGGGAAGGGGGGTGATAGAACGGCTGGGTGGGCACCTGCCGTCCAGCCAAGCTCAACCCACCACAACAGTAAAGAAGTTCTTCCTCATATTCAGGTGGAACTTCCTGTGCATCAGTTTCTGGCCATGGCCTTTTGTCCTATTGCTCAGCACCCCTAAACAGAGCCTTGTCCCTCCTCCCTTCAGACACTGACAGATATTGTTGAGGTTCCCTCTCAGTCATCTCTCGAGGCTGAACAGGCCCAGCTCCCTCAGCCTGCGCTCATAACAAAGATGCTCCAGTCCCTTAACCATCTCCACAGCCTCCACTGGACCTGCTCCAGGAGCACCATGTCTCTCTTGTGCTGAGGAGCCCAGAACTGGACACAATGCTCCAGATGTGCCTCACCAGGGCTGAGTAGAGGGTCAGGATCACCTCCTTGACCTGCTGGCAATGCTCTTCCTAATGCACCCAGCATCTCATTGGTCTTCTTGGCCCCCAGGGCACACGACTGGTTCACAGGCAGCTTGTGAGAACCCCGAGGTCCTTCCCCAAAATGGTGCTTTCCAACAGGTCATGCCTAGCCTGTAGTGGTGCCTGGGATTGTTCCTTCTCAGCTGCAGGACCCTGCATTTGCCCTTGATGAATCTCAGAAGGTTCTTCTCTGCCCATCTCTCCAACCTGCTGAGGTTCCTCTGAAGGGCTGCGCAGCCCTCTGGGTTAATGGCCACTCCTCCTAGTTTTGTATCATCAGTAAACTTGCTGAGGATGCATCTGCCCCTTCATCCAAACCAGTGATAAATAAATTAAACAATATTGGGCCCAGTATTGAACTTCCAGAAACTGCCCAATTGGTCATGGTGTTTATTTGAAAATACTAGGAGAAACGCAGAGAAGGGTTTTGGTGGTGTCCATCTAGATATGTCTCCACTGGAGATTTCGCTTTATTACATCAGGTCCATTACATGCTATGGCGATTAGAGTGCATGATGTGCATCTTTATTATCATTACTATAAAGCTAAATAAATGTTCATTCACATTATCTGCTTTGTACTGTAAATTACCCGTACAATTGCACGTTGTTCTTTTCCAAAGTAAATTATCATTGCTTTCCATTTCCTCCCAGCCTCACCCCCAAACCTTTACATAATGGAATCACTGTGTCCTGATTTTGAGCAGCTGAATTATTGTCGTTTGTTGGAAATCCCAAAAGTTTGGTGTGAGATTCTAAACACCAAATACTATTTTTGCTTTCAGATCCAATAAACCCATGAGAAGAAATACCTATTTATCATCTTTGACTATGCATGGAGCGTGAAGGGTAACTTAAGTGTGAGATTGAACTACACAAAAAATCTCCATGAAAAGTGTAGATGTAGAAAAGTAACAATTGTTAAAATATGGTGAATTTTTTTAGGGTTTGACCTTGCCTAGCTGCCAGGTGCCTACATAGCTGCTCCCTCACTCGTTTTCTTCAATAGGACATGAAGAAAAATAAATGAAAAAGGTTGTGAGGTAAGAAAAAATATGGTATTTGCTTAGCAATTACTGTCACAGGCAAAACAAACTCAACTTGGGGAAGACTGATATAATTTACTGACAATTAAAAATAGAGTAGGAAGGTGAGAAATAAAAGCAAAAACTAAAACACCCTTCCCCCATGTCCCCTTATTCCCAGGTGCAGCTTCACTTCTCTGCTGACTTCCTTTGCTCCCCACCCCTGCCATCTGTACAGGGAGGATGGCAGACTGGGGCCTCTGACCAATACACAGCAATTTCCTTCTGGACCTTTGACACTTTTCTTCTGCTCCAGCACAGGTCCTCCCCATGGGTTGCAATTCCTTCAGCAAATCTCCATCTGGTCCAGCAGTGTCCTCCATGGGCTGCAGCATGAATCTCTGCTCCATCATGGGCTGTAGGGAAATACCTCTTCCTCCTCCTCCTCCCTCTCTTACTGTGGTGTTTGCACTGCTGTTCTCACTCTTCTTTTCCCTCCTGTTCTGTCTGCATAGCATTATTTGCCTTTTCTTACATGTGATTTTACAAGGAGGCCACCAGCTTTGCTGACTGCCTCTGTAAGTGGGTCTGGTTTGGAACCACCTGTGATTGGCATGGGAAAATCCCACATAGGGGATTCCCACAGAGGTCACTGCTGCAGCCTCCCCACTACCAAAACCTTGTCATGTAAACCTAATATGCTTGAAAATCCTAGAACATCATAAATGGCACTGGACTTCAATACATAGGCAGCTAAATCTCATTCCACAATGGTATTTCACTCACTCCCCAGCTGTCACCTCAGAAAACCAGTCCTTTCTATCCTGCCTCCTACCTGACAGGTGGTTCAGATATCTCAGGACAGCTGAAATAGCACTGGACACCTATGGTAAACACTGCAGTGATCCAGTGAAATCCACCCCTTTACTTGACAAACCATTTTTTAGGAAAAAAAAAAAAAGAAGAAAGAAAAAGAAAAAAAAAGTTCCTCTAGCAAATAACATTATTTTTACCTTTCTATAAAAAGCCAGAAAGGCACACAGGAAGAGAGGAGGGAAACAAACAGACAGTCAGATACATGAAAGTGTTTTCCTGTATTATCTTTACAGATTTTTCTCCCTGCAGTCTGGTATTTTGAACTAATGACTGAGTAAATCTCAGAGAAAATCAGAATATGGAAATGAAGCAAATTTTAGTATTTGTGATTAGCATTATTTTTCAGAACACAGTGATTATGGTAGAGAACAAATATGTGAACAAGCCAGCTTTGGTGAGTTGGCCATAGACAGCAACTAAGCACCCACCCAGCAGTTCACTCGCTCCATCCCACAAGAGTGTGATTTTAATGGCATGTGATACGTCCCTTTGACTAGTTTGGGTCAGCTTTCCTGGCTGTGTTCCCACCTAGCTTCTTTTCCACCCCCAGCAGTGAGGGAAGAGCACATCCTGAAGACAGCGGGCTCCACAAAGCAGCCCAGCAGGGAATTTGCTGCCTCCAGACATTCATCCAGTTGGACTTCTGCAAGAAGAGAGAAAATGCAGAGAGAGACTACAACTCAGTAAGGGAATACGTTGTGTATCAACAGTCTCACAGACTGCAGCACAGGAGCACTGGGAAAGAGGAATATGAATCAGTGGGTGTCAGCTGTGGATTTAGTGGGAAAAGTCCAGAGTGTGACTCCTCACAGCAAAATCTTCTTACCATCTTGGTCCAGCAGCCACCTGCATGCTTTGGCCACCAGAAGCTCTGACCAAGGTACCTTCCACTTATACTTGTGCAACCAGACGAAGGCCAAAACTGTGGCCCAGACAGCTGGCTCCACATCCTGTGAGGGAAAACAGAACAACCAAGGAGAAGAAGACTTCAATGCATACAAACAAACTCTTTAAGCTTCTGAAATCCTCAACATCAGAAACTTCCCTAGTACCTCTGGATTTCATCCCACACCCTCCATGTCCTTCTTCCACAAGCAGAGAGGATAAACTCCACTGCCTTGATCTCTTCTTCTCAGTTCAGCTCAGACTAGAAATTTGGTTGGAACAGGAAAGTTCAGCTTGTGAGAGTGTCCCCCTCCTGTCCCTGATCTCCTTACCTCACTGGGCCTCTGTCCCTCAATATCAGCTTTGCTGAGCCCCAAGGCAGAGGCCAGAGCTGTGGTGAGGGCCCAGGAGCCATTTGCTTTCTGGAGTGCCACCACTGCCCTGAGCCCAGAGAAGTCACACAGTCTTGTTGCCAGTGGTGAAATTGCCCAGTCCCAACTAATGTTAAATGCTGGCAGTTCATCCATCACCTGTTCTTCAGGAGAAAGCTTCTGCTCTGGAAGACAGAAATGTTCACACAACTCACATGGAGATGGGCAATGACCACTAACCTTAAATTCTGCCTTCTCCAAGTATACTTAACTCTACTCCATCCTCTCCAAATTTTTCAATTTTTCCAGTCATACACAAGCATCCGGAACTTTTTCCAGACCTCCCAGAGTATCTTCAGGTCTTTCAAATACGTCACAACTATGTTAAAATTTGTCCTATATGCTCTAGTTTACCCAGAGTAATTCTCTCTGGGTAGGAACATCCCTAATTCCACCCATGAGCATCACTCATGTTATTCCTTCCTGTCACTTCCCCCATTATGGCTCACATTCACCACTGAGGGTCCCACAGTGGTCCTTCTGCATCATCCACTCTTAAACCCACCAACATCACCATGAGTCCTTCCTTTCCTCATTCTAAGATATAAGACTTCTTTGGAGCTACAGAACCATTGCATCACAAGAGAGCAAAGATGAAGAGAGTCAAGCACAGCCCACGACTATTATAGTCCTAGGCTCAATTCTGGAGCAGACTGAAAAGTTATTATGGTCAGAAAATGAAGCAGTTGGGCACAGAGTAGTTAGGGCAAAACTAGGCATCATTTAAGACTGGCCTAAAGGTATACAGAGGTTGGAAGGGACTTCTGGAAGTCTTCTTGATCAAATTCCTACTCATAGCAGGTTTCATTAGAACAGCTCACTCTGGTATCTGTGTAGTCAAGTCTTGAATATCTCTAAGGATGGAGATTCCACCAATTTTTATATTTTTCTTATGATTAAATAAATAAATAAATAAATCCTCATACCCAGTCAGCATTTCCCATGGTCCAACTTCTGTCTGTTGCCTCAAGTCCTAATACTGGGCACTTTGAAAAAGAATTTCCTCTGTTTTTTTTCTTTTTTTCCTTCAGTCAGCCAACTGAAGGAAGACAACTAGACAAGTAGACAGGTATCTTCTTCTAAAAGATGAGCAAACCCAGCTCTCTCAGCCTCTCCTCACACGCCATGTGCTCAGCCATCTCAGTTCAGTGGCCCTTCCCTAGAGTCACTCCAGTGTGTCGATACCTTTCTGGTTCAGGAAGCAGAAGTTGGACACAATGCCCCACAATCACCTCCCTGCACAGTGGCTATAGTCTTGCTTCTGCAGCCTGGGATGCTGTTGGCTTTCTTGGTTGCAGGGCACACTTCTGACTTTTGTTCAAGTAGTTGTCTTCTAGGACCCCAAGATCCTTTCCTGTAGAGCTGCTTCCTTCAACGTGCCCTGAGCCCATATTGTTCGTAGGGTTATCCAATTCCTGATCCATTCCTGATGCAAGACTTTGCATTTTTGTTATTGAATGTCACACAGTTCCTGTCAGGCCATTTCTCCAGCCTTTATTGTACTGACCACATACCTACTGCTCCCAATTTGGTGTTGTTCATAAACTTGCTGGGAGTGTACTCTGTCCATTAATGTTCAGGTCATTAACGAAGATATTAAATGGTACTGCTACCATAAGAGATCCCTCTGGAATTGCACAGGGTTTTGGGCACCAGCTGGACTCTGAACTGCTG
Source organism: Lepidothrix coronata (assembly GCF_001604755.1). NCBI lineage: Eukaryota > Metazoa > Chordata > Aves > Passeriformes > Pipridae > Lepidothrix > Lepidothrix coronata. The sequence continues at coordinate 139,274 of NW_016690570.1, forward strand.
ATAACTGTTCCTTGAGCTCAGCAGTCTAGCCAATTTCCACCAACCTTACTGATCCTTTATCCCAGCCAGTATCTCATTGATGCCTCAATTAAGAGACTGTCAAAGGCCGTGCTAAAGTTAAGGTATAGAGAATCCACTACCCTTCTCTTGCTCACAGTTCCAGCTACCTCATTCAAGAAAGCAGTGAGGTTGGTCAGGCATGATTTTCTTTTCAAAACCCATACAGGATGGCCCTTCTAGAGGATTATTTGCTCCAGATCCTTTCCTCAGATTAATGGGAGTCTGACCAGCTTGTATGTCTCTGAACTTTTCTTCTTCCCGGTGAGACATCTGACTATTTTCCAGCCATGGGAACCTCTCCCATTTGCCATGATCTTTTGAAGATGATAGAGTGGCAGTGGCATCAGCCCACTCCTTTGGCACTTTTGGATGCACCCAATCCCATGGACTTTTGTAGGTCTGTCACTCCATCCATCCCCAGCATAGTGACAATCAGAAAGTCTAGTGATTCTGAAAGTTCAGCCCTAGTCTAACACATTTTGAGAATGCTCAGCCAAGAATTTTCTCCTTACCTTTACAGTATGTCGAAAGCTGGGCGAGTATCTCAGTGTCAGGGGCTTTGTGACCGAGCATCTCAAGGCATAACTGGCATTGCTGAACCATCCAAAACTTGGTGGACTTGAACAACACAGGCCTGAATCCACGCAACCAGAGCAACTGGCAGGGAACCAGGTTTAAAGAGGGAGAGAGCAACGTGGAAGAATCTGGAGGCAAAGAATCCGGGAAGAAAGGCAGGGAGGTAGGGGTAGAATTGTGGGTATTAGAGACAGGCAAAAGGGTGGTCAGGCCCACAGGACCAGGGGCTGCAGATGGTGAGAAGGCATCAGACACCAGGTCTTCCAGTGTCCCCACTGTTTCCAGCCTTACCGTGGTGCCAGGCGTCCCTGTGTTTCATCCGTACAGCCACACTGGATGTGAAGGGAGATGGAACCCCCAGGGTGAGGCTGGACTTCACTGTGCTCTGCCAGGTGTCCTTCTCTGTCCTGCTTGTCCCCTCCCAGGCTCGTTCCCACAGCAGGTGCATCAGGGCCATGCGATGCACTGGCAGCCTGCAGGGGCAGGGAGTTAGTCCTTGGTTCCACCTTGGGGAGAGGCAAGGGATACATGGACTAAAGAGGAGGGGGCAGTGGATTAATGGTCATCGAGCTCCTCTCCCAAGGTCAGCACAGAAGGGACAAGGCAGGAGCACCAGATACCCAGATTCTCTTCCCACCTCAGGGTGCAAGTGAAGGACTTCTGCTGTTCCTCCTGCAGACCCTGCCAATGTCACTCTGCCTCATGTGCAAGGTGTGTTACCCTCTCACCTGTCATCTGATGATGGGGACAATGAGAACCTGAGTGTGTAATCGAAGAACTGATTGCCCACATGGTACTGAAGAGTCACAGCTCCCTCATCCACCTTTGCATCCTGGTAACGCAAGGGAAGAGTCAGACAGAAAAGTTCATATTCTGGGCCCAGGCAGCCTGGCTACCTAGATTCCCTTCCTGCTCTACTAAGGAAGTAGATACCCATGCTTGGAGCAGAGGCAATGAAGGTTTACAGAGCCCTGATAATGGTCTCTCCCAGGTCTAACGCAGGTGAAAGACTCTCAGTACTGGGAAGGTGGAACAGGACGTGGGTCCTTTACCTTCCAGAAAGCCATGCCCTGGTGCATATGGTTCCTGGATCCCTCTCACCTGTGCTTGCCCACGGATCTGGGCATAGATGGAGCTCTGATGTCCCTGGAAGATCATCTCAGGAGCTTTTCTGATCAGTGACACCTCCAGGCCAGGTGGAAGGTCCCAGTGTAGTGAGATCCCACTGGCCATAGGCTGCAGAGCCCGCTGCAGACATTTCACTGCCTGGTGACACAGGAAGCAGAGAGCACAAACCACTTGGACTCCCTCCCAGTTCTGGGATGATGGGAATTTGGGAGGGGTCTTGGAGTTTGTGTGGACGGTGGTATTTGAATTGCACTGCATGTTTATGTGAACCATGGGAAGCATTGAATAGAGCAGGGGGGATCCTGGAAGCCCAGGTACCTAGGTCATTACCTTGGATGCCATGTCCACTCTAGAGTGGATGCACACACATTCACCTTTTGTCTCCAGGGCTATGGCCTGGGAAAGGTGAAAGTTGACACATCTGTTAGCAGGAAAACAGAAACACCTGTACAGGAAAAGAGGGAGATGTTAGAAGTGGGACACAGGTGAGAGGCACAAAGAACAAGACTGGTCCAAAGGACAAAGTCTCGAGAGGTAATGAAGCTTCTAATTGTAAAAATGAAAATGATATTGTGTCTTCCCATTCACTCTGGGATAAGAGATGTTGCCTGATGACCATGAGAATGGGTTTTAGGGCTGAAGAGTGCATTGAGGTATTGCTTAGTGAGGGTAAAGAGGAATACTGCTGAGATACTGCTGAGAAGAGCAGGGAAAGACTGGGAGAGGAGGCCCACCAGGTGAAGAGTGTAGGCATTACCGGTGGTGGTCTCGGTAACGGTAGACCTCAGCCATGACAGCTTCCTCTTCACTGGAGATCTTCCTTTGAATGAAGATAAAAAGCTGAGGGAGAGAGGAAAGGAAACAAGGACTCTCAGGTCTTGGAACCCCCATATAGGAAAGACACTCTTCTAAAATGCATGCAGCCTTCCCAGTTTGCTCCCTTACACTCTCATGCCCACTGGCCTTGACATAGGAAAAGAGATTGTGAGTCTCCTTTCATTAGCACCAGGACACCTCTCAGCACAAAGAGACACCCTACAAGGAAGATCCAGCTCCCTCATGTGCAGGACAATTGAATAGAAGTCCTTCCAAGCTGCTCAGTCCAAAGATGGTGTCACTTTCTCCCATGAGGATGCCTCTCACATGCCAACTCTCCTCACAAACAGCATCAGAATATCTCACCCTTAGCCCTGAAATCTACATTTGTTTACACCCATTCCCCTCCCTAAAATCCTTTGGCCCCTCATACCTGACGGGGGTGCCCATAAAGGAGAGGAGTGCTGTAAATAGACCTTAGGAGACCCAACAGGTCACAGCCCCCCAGATCAGGGCAGATGGAGGAGATGCGCCCCACAGCACTGTCCATGTTTTCCTGTGTGTACTCCACACTCTGCCTGTGGGAAGGCACCCAGAGTGTCAGAGAGGGGGAGAAAAGTCATGCTATACTTACCCCTTGACCCTACTCCCTTATCACCCTGAACTCACGGATAGAAGGCTTTGAAAGTGGCCCCAAAACTGTAGATGTTGAAGTAACAGCCCAGAGGCAAACTCTTGAGGAGGAATAACAGTGTGTTCTGTGGAGAGATGGAGGGATGGGCAGAACTGAGATGGGGAAGCTAAGCAGAACATCTGCCCACGTGAAGCAGCTTGCCTCTATCCCCATCACCTGAGCATGACAGGTGAGGAAAATGTCCCCTGAAGATCTCGTCCAGTGGTACCTGTGCATCCTGGAAGAGGCTGCAGTCCACGAGAAAGAGGAATTCCCCCAGATGGCCTGGACTGGGCACTACTTCAGGAATGTTTGGCATCAGTGTCAGCATCACAACAGGGTGTCCTAGCAGAGAGCCTAGGGTGTGTGTGGGGAAACAAGAAGGATTTATAGACTGGAGCATCCTTCCCTGTCTCTTTTCTTTTGCCCTCAGCTCTGACTTTTTGCCCCCAGATCCTCCTACTCTCCCTGATACCCTCTCCCTAATGCCTATTTCCACCCTACTCACTCACCAGGTGGGGCTTTAGGATCTCTCCTCTCCACCACAGCACTGAGGGTGTGAGGCCCTTTGTAATATACCATTAAGTTCAGATCATCCTGCATCCAGGGTGATGATTTCAAGAATACCTGAGGATAAGTAGGGTGTGTGGAGAAAAGAGAACCAAATAAGTGGATTAAGGAGTCCTAAGGAGCACCAGCAGGCTGCAGATCCTTATCTACTCTCCCACTTTGGGAAGCATCTGGCAGTGACGTACCTGAGCAGATGTGTGATCAGAAGCCGTGTATTGCAAAGGGGTGTGGCTGCTGTTAATGACTACATGGGACACACCATGGGCTGACTTCAGGGAGATGCTGAAGTGCAGATTTTTGGACATCTCCTCCTTGGAAGAGATCCGGCCTGCAAGGAGAGAGAGGTGTGAGAAACTGAAGCACTCAGTTGTGGTGGGGCTCTGTCTCTCATTTCTAGAGAGAAAATGTGGCATCTAAGTCCCTCACTGTAGTGTTTAGTTGTGGTGGTGGTGAATCTGTAGACACACACTGTGTTTTGCATAGGGGTCTGTGGGGGTCTCTTGCTGTGGTATATATGAGGAGACTTGTGGGGTTCATGACTATGAGGGGCAAGGGGGAATATTCAAATTCTCTCACTGAGGCACTCCTGCAGATACACACCCCCAGCCCCTCCCTGAGGGATGCTGGGGAGCCGCCTGTTCCTCCCTGCATCACTCACTGGTGTATTTTATCCACGGGAACAGTTCATGTGGCCAGCAAAACTGGGCAGCCCCATCCGGCTGCAGTGGCAGCTCCTGGACGTAGCACAGGCTGATGGTCACCTCCCCGTTAGGAGGCAGAGTTCCCAAGAAACAAGCGAACACACGACCCCAGAGATCCCACTGATCCTGCAGGTATCTTAAATTTTCCATGCCTGGAGTAGCTTTGCACAGCTTCTGGGCCTGCCACAAAGGGAGAAAAATGTATCGCTGAGGTCTCCATAAGAATGAATGAAAGAAATTAAATCCACAGGATCCTCTCACCCAGTCCACAAACCACCCATTCCCACTACAACCCCAGTACCTCCTCCTTCTCCCAGAGCATTGCTTCAATGAAAGAGTCCCCCATGGTGGCGTGGAAGGTGTCTACAACAGTATTTGAATCCACAGGAAAGATGAACATGGTCTCCTTGGAGACTTGCTGCACGTTGCGGAAAACCAGCTCAGACACCACATCAGCCACAAAGTCCTGAATGGTTACATTTACTGTCACAGTTTCCAGCTCCACTTCAGGATAGGAAGAAAAGAACCATATTCCCCTCTGGAATAAGCCTGAGGAAGACACAATAGTTCTCAAACTCCCTGATTATCTGTAGGAATCTTTAAATTTGAGGTGTCTGCTTGTAGTGGAAAAGAGTTGTGTGTCCAAACCTGCCACAGAAATGTCAGTTACAGAAGCTGGTAAACAGAAATGAAAGGTCCCTTAGGCTGCCAAAGTTTCCCTTAGACCAAAGTTTCTCAGCTCTCTAAGCCCCTCTTTGTCCAAAGCACATGGCAGCTGTGCCCTCAGATTGCCACCTGCCATGCTTCATCTTAGCTCAGGCCTACCATGACATTAAAAAGAGTCTGTCTGTCCCCCAGCACATAGCCTGAGACAGTCTCACACTGGAGCTTCACATATATGGCAGGAGGTGCCAAGCAGATTTGCTTCAGTGTTCACTGCCAAGGCCAGCTGTGTTTGGGTGACTGAGCAATGGAACAGGTTCCCAGAGAGATCCAGAGAGGTTTTGGTGTCTCCTCCTCTGGAGATATTCAAAAGCTGTCTGAACTCAATCCTGCGTAATGTGTTCTCCAGGACCCTGCTTGAGCAGAGGTTAGACTAGATGACCTTCAGAGGTCCCTTTCAATCTTATCCATGCTGTAATTCCTTGATTTATCTCCTTTTCATTGTTGACAGCAGAGATATTTCTCACTGACCTCCCTTTCTCATCTGTCATACTTGTAGCCTATGGTTTATCTGAGACCAACAATGTGTAGATCTGAATTTGGTTGGAAGATGGTCTTGGTTATCTCTCTATCTGCTGTGACAGCAGCCAATGGAGGGAAACCTCCATACCTTTGCCCTTGCTTTGAGGTAAAGAACACTCATTTTATGGGAAGGCTGGGCATCAGTGAGGCATCAGACCTGTTGGTAAAATACATTGGAGTAGTGTCTTTGTCAAGAATGGTGCAACACAGTAGGAGGAAGAGAGTGACACTTTGCAAAGGAAGGTATAAGACTGTCATAGGGGTTGCTGTAATGTCTTGGAAGGAGACGGTGTACCTAAGATGGTAGAGTTCACCTGGAGAGGATGATTCAACTCACTAATCAAGTGATGTACTAAGGTATCAGACAACCACAGGGGTTCATTTAGCTCCACAGTAGAGATGATGCAGTATCATAGCACTGAGAAGGGTTACCAGCTTCCCACAGTAGTAGATATCTCGCCTACATCCTCCTACTACTTTGTAATCATTTCCCTGGAAAGCCTTCAGCACTATGAGTGAGATGAATCACGCTTACAGAATGATGTTTGCTATGCCAGTGACAGAATGTAAAGGCTGACTACAGGCCATGTTCCTGGGTTCCCAGAACATGGTGAGATGTGACTGCCTGTCAACCAGCCAAAAAATCCATTCTTCCCACATTACTCCTCAGCTAAGATCTTCACCACCACTCACAGGTGCCACCCTTCTGTCCCCAACTTACCCCTACACATATACTGTTTGCTCAGGATGCCACTTTTCCTCATCTTGACTTTTTGGTTGAAGAGAACTTCTGTGAGGAAAAGAGCAAAAGTGAGCTACGAGGACCTTCTGGGGAAAAAACAAACAAACAAGGAAAACACACAAACACACAAAACCAACCAATCAACCAAAAACCAAACAAAAAACCAGCAAGAACAAAAAACCTGGGCACTTCAATCTTCCCTTCCTCCGTGATCTCTAGCTCACACTCACATACATGGGTCAAGATAACTCCTTGCATCCTTACACTGGGGAAATGGGGAAAAGAATGGATGAATTAATTTGTGTCTGGGATGTACGGATGCACATCCAGAAAAATGGGAGGCAAGAGAACAATGGCAGAACTGAGGAGCAACTGGAGTTATGTGGACTGTGAGGGAGAGGATTATAAAAAGTGCCTGATTTGTGACTGATCTGTCAGTTAGGCACCTAAACCTACCAGTTCTGTGTACAGTCAGTAAACTCTTACAAACACTGAGTAGAGCCTTGATTCTGTTGTCAAAACATTGGACAGGAGGGTCATTTGCAGCGAGAAGGAGAAGGCTTAGCATGGGTGAGTGATCCTAGCAAAGGTGAGCAAATTCCTTCTAGCTGCCTCCTGGGGGTTCTGTGCTATAGATATTGGCGTCGGGTGTCTATCTTGGAACAGACAGGACATCTAAAATGGTACTAGATACCCATTCAACAACTACATCTCAACCCTAAATTGCACAATAGTATGATTCAGTTCAATATTATTATGTATAAAAGTAGGTATTTCAGTACATTCATATACATTCAGATCAAGTTCTAAACCCCTGTGAGGAGGACTGCCAGAGAGTTCGGAAAGAGGGAGTGAGAATGGGGCAAAGGAATGAATGAGGAATGAGAGGAATGTGACGGGGGATAGAACAAGGAAGAGAAGAGGGATGTGCATTCTCTGCTGTAGTGATCCTGACTGGGGGATCCTTGTACCTCAGAATTAGTGGCCCCTGAAGCAATTGATCTGAGGAGGCACAGGACAGGACTGTGCTGTGCTGCACATCTGGCTTGGTCTTCAGGCTGCACCAATCCCATGGCCACAGCATAACCCCAGTCAGCTCATTGTAACAGAGACAGAACATGCACAGGGAATATACTGCTGATCAGAGACCTTTCAGTGCTGCACAGCCTGAGGGTCTCAGCGTCCAAGGGGGTGTAAGATTGTTGATGCTGTTCTCTCTTTCTTTCTAGTGTTAGCTCTAAGCAATGACATTTCAAATGAAACTTTGCAGAACCTAAATACCTTTCTTCTTGGGGATCACTGTGAACCAGCACTTATCTCCTGGGGTAATGCATTTGGTGCACTCAGTGGGTCCCAGTAAGAAATATTTTTCTAGAGAAAAACATCCTTCTAGAGAAAGGATAAAGAGGAAAGGTCACAAGAAACTTGGCCCAGATGGTCTTCCCAGTGAGAATGTCCCAGAAGAATATTTCAGCCCAGCTGAAGTATTAACATGACTCAAGGAACACAGGTTAGAACAAAGAAAAGACAAGGAAAACCCAGCTTACTTAAATGTCACAAGGGAAGCAAAAAAACCTTCACTAATCTAGAATTAAATCAGAATTTGATGATGTCTGTTACTCCATAGTTGTGCTGTCAGTTTCTTTAAACTGTATTTGGATAATTTTCCTGATTCTGGAGGGCCCCTTCATCAGAGGAATTCCTGGGGAGATAGTATTGGCAGAAGCTGAGTCACTCTGCACCTGCATTTAGTTAATTGGACTCAAAAGGGAGGACTGATCTTGGCTAAGTGCTTTGACAGAGAGAATGTTGTGTTTCTCAAAGTGGAAAACCACTTCAACGGTCTGCATGATAGTGTGTGTTTTTCTCTCATGGCTGAACACAGCCACCACATGATGCAAGGTGAATGTGTGGGATCAAAGCGCTGGTTTAGGACAATCCTGGGAATTTTGGTTAACTAAAAGACAAACACCATGTGCTATTTATGAGAGAATATGAACAAAAGGGGAATGCCAAAAATGATCAGTGGACAAATCCCGAAATGGAAATCTGTGTGGTGTGCAGCCTCATTCTCTTCAGCGCCCATAAGATAGCTCCTATTAGACGAAACAGTCATTAAATTGATAAAAGACTGAAGATATGATTCTTTGTTCATAGTAAAAATCCTGATTTACTGATACCTGCCTTCAAGGATCCCCATAACGAAGTTCCTCTGCTTGCACATCTATTTCCTGTACTTTAGAAATATAAAGTATATTTACAATATATTGGAAATATCATGAACTGTGTATGTGCCTCATTGTGAATTTGCACCTAAACCTGCTGTCCTTGATCTCAGAGATCCCAGATGTATAGGTACCATGTGAACTAAGGAGCCTGGCAGGACAGTAGCAATCACAGACACACAGAAGCTGCCAAGCCTTTGCCAGGGTACAAAGCACAAACAGACAGACAAATGCACATGTGCACACAGAACAGGATTGCAACATTTCCATGTGGGGGCAGGGAAGGATGGATGCACAAAATGCACTCACCATGAAACAGCAGACTGCGTCAGGAACGACAGGCAGACAGACACAGGAAAGGCCCCGGGCCTGAAAACTGTGAGCTGCGGCAGGGAAGGATGTAACCAGGCGCGCTGGGAAGAGGAGGAGGAGAAGGGCTGGTCTTCACAGTGAGCGACAGGGATAGATGGGAGCCATGATCACTGCCGCAGTGCCTGGGCAGTTCCAGGAAAGGGAATGTTGCCAAACATGCACTCTGGGATATATACGCTTGGGAACCAGAAGTGCTGCCAGCCCTGCATGCTGGGATGGGTGGGAGGCACTGGGTGTAGGGGTGTTCCAGATCTCTGGGCAGCTCTGAGAGGTTGGTGGAACCATGAAGGAAGCAGGACCAATGCAGAACCCATATGGAGGGTGACTTTTGTGCCCAGAGTGGGGAG
>NW_016690571.1:0-6175 GCF_001604755.1 Lepidothrix coronata
TGCAGGGGGACACGGGATTTTGGGAGGGGGCTGCAGGGGGACACGGGATTTTGGGGCGGGGGGGCTGCAGTGAAACTCGGGCTGCAGGGGGATCCCGAGATATGGGAAGGGGGGCTGCAGGGAGACTCAGGCTGCGGGGAGACCTTGGGTTTGGGGGGGCTGCAGGGAGACTGAGGCTGCGGGGGACCTTGGGTTTGGGGGGGCTGCAGGGAGGTCCGGGGTTTGAGGAGGGGGCTACAGAGAGACCCGGGATTTTGGGGGGAGCGGGGCTGCAGGGAGACTCAGGCTGCAGGGAGACCCGGCATTTGGGGGGGCTGCAGGGAGGTCTGGGATTTGGGGAGGGGGGTCTGCAGGGAGCCCGGGGTTTGGGGAGGGGGCTGCAGCAAGACCTGGGTTTCGGGGGGGTGGTGGGCAGTGAGACCCGGGGGGGGTGGGCATTGAGAGCCCGCATTTGGAGGGGCCTGCAGGGAGACCTGGGGTTTGGGAAGGAGGGGGCTGCGGTCCCGGGTTTGGAGGGGGTGTGGGGGCTAGAAGGACACACGGGGTTTAGGGGGGGCTGCAGGGAGACCTGGGAGCTTGGGGGGCCTTAAGGGAGACACAAGATTTGAGAGGGAGGGGCTGCAGGGAGACACGGGGCTGGGGGAGCTCTGGGCACAGCGAGGACCAGCGTGAGGAAGGTGGGATTGTGTGAGACGTGGGACCCCCCCCTTGCTGGAGAGGTCGGGGGACCCTGCTGTGCCCGGGTGGGGCAGTGGCACTGTGACCCCAGCCCAGGCGTCCCTGGGGGGGACACACCTTCACAGGAGAGTGGGGGGATCACATTCAGTGTGTGTGGCCCCCCCAGCCTGTCCCTGGCAGTGGGGGGCATTGCTGGGGACCATTAGGGAGGGAGCTGTGGCAGCTGCCCTGTGTGCCCCCCTCCTCCTGGGCTGGGCTGGGCCCAGGGAGGCAGTGGTGGCCTGTCACCACACACAGAGAGGTCTGTGGCCACCCCCCCCACAAAGGGACAGCAAAGTAGGGGCTCTGGGTGCCCCGGGAGCACATCCAGCCCAGGAACTGCCCCACCTTGAGCTCCTGCCCCGGGGCTGCTCCGTGCAATCACACCCACGGAACCCACACTGGCCCCGTCTCCTCTGCCAACTGTGCCTTGTTCAAAGCACTGGGAGCCCTGGAAGGAAGTGCTGGAAGTGCAAAGAGGCTCTGCCGTGGCACTTAAATCCCTGAGGCCAAAGGAGGTGACACCCTTAACACAGGGAGCACTGGGTGCTGTGTTTACGTGGAGAGGAGGCTCTTTTCCGTATTTTTTTCTTCTCCCACCCCAGCAGTGAAGCAGAAAGGCTTCACCTCACCTTCTTTGCTTCGTTGTTCTTGGATCCATCATGTTGGGCCACGTTTGCAGTCATCCCTCCCGGGTGGTCTGTGAGGTGTCATGGAAGAGTGTGGGACAATCGGGACAAGCCTGATGCCCTCAGGGAGCAAAGCTCTCCTGGAGCAGTCCCTGGGGGCAGGAGTGGCCAGGCCTTGCTCTCACTCTCCTCCTGCACACTCGGAGCTGGTGAGGGGGAGAGAGGTGGGCCTGGGAGAGTGAGGTGGGCCCGGGAGAGCGAGCTGGATGGATGTGACACAGCTGCACGGGGCTCCCTGGGCCAGGCTGACGATGGTGGCTTGGTTTGGGTGCTGGAGACCGGTGAGCAGAGCCCCCCAGTCACTGGCTTGGCTCCTGCAAACACAAGGCTTTGGTAAAAGAGGGAGCCTGTCGTGGGCTCAGCCCGTTCCCACTCGTGGAGGGGCTGCCTTCCCTCTCGGCACCTGTGCAGTGAGAATTGGGGTCTCCAGCTGCAGCAACCCCCTGGCTTGTGTAGCAGGCACCAAAACCTGCTCCCGGGTTTATCCTGAAGACGCTTCTGGGGGAAATGCTGCCGCGGTTAAACCTGGGAGAGGAGCCCTGGGAGCCGAGCGGGGCGAGGAGGGAGGTCCCACACGGCACAGGAGGCACTTGCTGTCCCCAGTTAGGCACTGGTGGCGTGTTCCCTGGCCTGGGTTTGGGTGACACAGGCTGAAATGTGGGACCTGTGTCCCGAGGGCAGGCGTTCTGCTACCTGGCAGGAGGAGCTTTGCTCCAGAGCCTGTGGTTTTACTGGGTCAGTGGAGACTTTGATAAGAGTGGGCGGGTTCATTTAGTGCTCAAAGAGCATCATCTCTGCCTCTGTCCTGCTCCCTTCCTTCCTTCCTCTGTCTCTTGTTTCCTTGGGAACCCTTGTTCTTGGCTGTTTTAGCCTTGAGGAAGTGGCTGATCCAGCACAATTCTCTGGTACTGGGTCACATATTCCAGCCTTGCTTTAGGCATTGAGGCTTGTTGTGCTCTGCCCTGTCCAGATTCCAAAGCTGGTTGACCTTACCAGGCTCCCAAATTGGGTTTGGCTTGGGAGGGACCTTAAAGCTCATCCAGTCCCACCCTCTGCCATGGGCAGGGTCACCTTCCACTAGCCCGGGTTGTTTCAAGCCCCATCCAGCCTGGCCTTGGACACTTCCAAGGATCCAGGGGCAGCCACAGCTTCTCTGGTCACCCTTCTGCAGCCCCTGAGTCTGGCTTAGCCTTTAAACCGTGCCTGGCAGAAGCTGCTCTGGCCACACACCATCCACACGAGTGAATTTTGGGGTCGTGGAGGAGGCAGCGTGTCCAGGGAAGGAGCATGTCCTCGCAGGGGAGGTGGTGTCCCTGCAGCTGATCCAGCAGGAGCAGAGGAGCTTCATGCAGGATGATCCACAGGTCCCTGCAGCCCTGGCTGGGTGTCCCCTGCCGTGGCTGCTGGGAGCACAGACGGGGAGCAGCGAGTTGGGAGCCCGGACGGTTTCAGCTTTGCAGAGTGAACATTTCTGCAGGGGGGACAGGCAGGGCTGTGCTCCTGCTGGCACAGGCTGGCAGGGGGAGAGGGACCCGTCCTTTGGCTGCTCTTGAAGGGGCACCGAAGAGCTGCTGTGCCCAAGGAAGCCACGTGGCACAAGGTGCTGTCAGAGAGGGTTCAAAGGTTTAATGGTACCAGAGACGTTTTCGTGGGGGTGTTGGTGGCAGCAGCTGGACATGATCCCAGCTGTGCCCAGGGGGGCACGAGGCCAATGACCCCGAGGCTGTGCCAGCACTGCTGGGGCAGCAGGGCCAGGGCAGTGCCCTCCCTGTGCTGGCACTGCTGGGTCACCTCCAGTGCTGGGGCAGCTCTGGGACCCTCACACAGGAGACACAGGGAGGGGCTGGAGCGTGGGCAGGGAAGGGAAGGGAGCTGGGAAGGGGCTGGAGCAGCAGGAGGGGCTGAGGGAGCTGGGGGGGCTCAGCCTGGAGCAAAGGAGGCTCAGGGGGGACCTTCTGGCTCTGCAACCCCCTGACAGGAGGGGGGAGCTGGGGTGAGTCAGGCTCTGCTGCCAGGGAACAAGGGACAGGAGGAGAGGGAACGGCCTCAGGCTGTGCCAGGGGAGGCTCAGGTTGGATATTGGGACAATTCCTTGATGGAAAGGGCTGTCCAGCCCTGGCACAGCTGCCCAGGGAGGTGGTGGAGCTCCATCCCTGGTGGGATTTAAAAGCCCTGTGGATGTGGCACTTGGGGACATGGCTCAGTGTGGCCTTGGCAGTGCTGTGGGATGGTTGGACTCTGTGGTCTTAGAGGACTTTTCCAACCTCATTCCAACCTCATTCCATGATTCTCTGCTGTGTTTTGAAGGTCTTTTTTTTGCTGGATGTCTAAAACCTGCCCAGTGGAGCCCGGGCAGGGTGAGGCCAGGGGCTGGTGTTGGAGCTGCTGCTGGGGCAGACAGGGGGGACATCCACATCCCTCCTGCTGTTCCCTGCCTGCTGCTGCTCCTGGTGGCAGCCAAACCCATCAGCTCCTGTGGTGGGTGCAGCTCTAGCACTGCCAGCGTGGCAAAGCTGATGATCCCTGCTGCTGCCAGCCGGGAAGTGACCTTAGAAACGACAAACAGGGCTCAGGTTAATCAGTACCATCGGGGGTGAGGTGATCCTCACCCCTCAGCCGAGTGTGGGCAGAGGGCAAACGGGCCTTGTTTTTCCTGGCACAGCCCTGCTCACTCCCGTGGGCCGGGGTTGGTGAGTTTTCTGCCTCCTGGCTCATCCTCAGCCTGATGGGAGAAGGTTCCTTGCCTTGTGCCCTCTTTGTGCCTAAGGAGATTTGCAGGGAGCGGCCCTGTGGACTGGCTGGAGCTGCTCTGCTGATTGCACCCGTGGTGTGGAAACGTGGGCCCGTGCCCTACAGCTGCCATGGGTCCTCCTGGGCAGCCTGTGAGCAGGATGGGATGTGCAAACCCCTCTTTGCCTGCTGTCCTCCCCCAGCCCACCCCGACTCCGGCGTGCCCAGGGTGACAGGAGGGATGGTGTGAATCCCACCAGGCACAGGGTGGGAGGCTGGGGCTGTCCTGTGCAGGGCCAGGGGCTGGACTCGATGGTCCCTGGGGGTCCCTTCCCCCTCAGGCTGCTCCGTGGGTCTGTGGCAGCTCTTGCTCTGCCGCCGGCTCCGGGGAGCCGGGTCACTTCAGCGTGGAATTGTTTTTCCGGGACAGGAAGGCTGTTAGTAGGCTCTGGGCTATAAATCTGTATTTTTTTCCTCTTTGGACGCATAATTGAATCTTCCAGCAGCCTCCTGGTTGCAAGATTGATGTTGTTTTCAAGCCCCACGAGCCATTTGTGCCCATAAATCCCATCACGACTCCAGCCAGCTCGTCTGCGACGGCACCGCGGCCGCCGGGCCTGGCTCTGGCTCTTGGGGTGCCCCGTGGCTCCCTGGGGCACTGGAGGCCCCATCCAGGTGCCAGTGACAGGATTGTTGCTGCTGCCTTTGCTCTCCTCTGAAGGAGTTTCATCCTGAATCGCAAGGGAACTGTCAGGGCTGGGTCGGCTCCTTCCTGCGGCCGTGGCTGCAGGTGCTGGTGTCTGCATTGGGTGAGATTTCAGCTCCCTCCCCACCCAGACCAGTCTGGGATTCTGTGCTGGGATTGGACTCGAGCAGGGCCTGGCACAGATGCCTGGCTGCTCTGGGAGAGATGAAACTCCCCCTGGGCACTTCTCCTTTTCCCTCTGACCTTCCCTCCCTGAAAACGAGGCAGAAATCTGAGTCCAGGCTGGTGGGAATCGTTGGTCGTGATAGAAAAGCCACCCCCGGAAGGATGTGGGTGACCACAGCAGTGTGTGGAGACCCAGAATGCAGAAGGTGACACTGCAGGGAGGACAGAGGTGAGGGGATGACAGAGCTCAGACACCGCTGGGTTTGTGGCCTCACAGGCCAAGAGGTGGAAGGGGCAAGTTTGGGAATGTCTGTAGGGAAGAAACCCGGTGAGGGAAAGCAGCTGGGGGAGGCTGGGCAGGGTTCTGTCCCTCACTGCAGCTCATTGGAATTCTGGGAGCGTCTGTCCTGGGCAGGCAGCCGTGTGCTGGGTGTCCCAAAGGGTGGCAGCCAGCCTGGCACCAGAGCCAGCCCCCTGTGCCCCGGGGGTGTCCCCTGAGCTGGCACAGCACCGCCAGAGACGTGTCCTGCCAGGAGACTGCCTGGAGCTGGGGGGGTTAAGAAGGATCCAAAGCCATGGGAGAGCATCCAGGGGCCTAAAAAATGGTGGGGAAGGGTCTGGAGGGGAGACCACGAGGAGGGGCTGAGAGCACTTGGTGTGTTCAGCTGGAGAGGAGGAGACTGAGGGGAGACCCAGTGGGGTCTCCAGCTCCTCCTGAGGAGCAGCACAAATCCCTGCTCGCTGTGACCAGGGACAGGACCCAGGGAACGGCTGGAGCTGTGTCAGGGCAGGGTTAGGTGGGATCTCAGGGAAAGGTTCTTCCCCAGAGGGTGGTTGGCACTGAACAGGCTCCTCAGGGAATGGTCACAGTCCTGAGGCTGCCAGAGCTCCAGGAAGGTTTGGACAACGCTCTGAGGGACAGGGTGGGATTGTTGGGGTGTCTGTGCAGGGCCAGGAGCTGGACCTGATGATCCTTGGGGGTCCCTTCCAGCTCAGGATATTCCATGATTCCATGGTTGTATCAACAAACCTCTGCAGAGCAGCTGCCCCCTCCCTCAGGAAACGGGTCCTTCCAGCTCTTTGAGCTCTGCAGGAGAGGTGGGGATGTGTGTGGCCATGGGGAAAAGCTGCCTTTTGACTGTTACCCCCAGTCTTTGCAGGGAGAGGG